>NW_020664439.1:28995803-29031592 GCF_002925995.2 Terrapene triunguis | reverse complement strand
TATGAAGATAACTGGTAATTATGGAGTAGCCATAGACTATTACAGTATGGCACATTTGCTAAATTGAGGAATTTGGGGGTGGTTTTTTACGACTTTCAGAAATGTCACTAGTTTATATTTTTTCTTCTGAAATATATTCCTTTGAAAGAACTGTTCAGTATGTTCTATCAGAAAAAAATATCCTTCTTAATAGTGAACTTTTTGACCTTAAGAAGTTACTCTATGAATGTAAGCACTCAAGCTGACACACAAAAATGCATCTATTTAAATAGATTTAAAACCTCATGAAGACCAGGATAGCAATAACAATTTTGTTGCTTAAATTCATAACAAGAGGAGAAGCAGCTAAAAATGATTAGTGCATGTTCATGTAAACATTTTTTTCCAGAATATCCCATGCTATCCTAATATGTTTCTTAAGAACAGAAATAAATAGCTGTCTCTTTTGGGAACAAATGTGAACTGAATACACTTGAAAAGATGCACTGCTTTTGTAATAGACATTTTCAAAATGATGCAACCACATTTCAATGTTGGTATGGCAACTAGCATAATTAGACTGAACCTTTCTTGGATATATATTATAAGAAGTATTTTAATAAGCTTTCCCCAAATATTAAATACACCACTACTACACAGATTTTATAAATTTAAATCTCGCTGGTCATGTTAAGCACCACTACATTTCCTATTTCGTTACCAGATTTTCTGTCTTTTTTTGTAATGCCAGATTATAATTAATTCCTGCTGATGGACTTAATTACCCCAGGCAAATTGAAATCTGCTGGTTTCAAATCACCTGGAGCTGAAGGTGATCCATTATGGGCTCCCTTTCACCACACCTGATAGCTAGAAAAAATAAATGGCAACAGCAATTGCCACAAAGAAAAAAATATTCCGAAAGATATTTTCTCTGTGAATAATTTGTACGAGATTGCCCTCTCTCCTCCCACCACTAGAAAGATACCATAAGAGACACCAAGTCTTGAGGGGGGGGGGGAATTAAAGAAAATTTAAATTGTGCAGTTTGGGAGGACATATAACATACCAGATACCAGGTTATCAGAAAAAAATCTGCACAGCAGCCCACCTCATGTTTCAGCTTTTCCTTTCTTACCAATTTGAAGCCAGTTCTTACTGTCTGGGTTACATGGAGGTTTGTCTTTGCGACTTCTTGAATATTTAGGCTCTCATTCTGTGTTACACTGTCTCTACAGTCAGAGCTGGAACTGGGAGGGAAGGATGGAGCAAAAGTTCCTTTAGATCACTTTTTGCTCTCTCTATTCTGGGGCAGCTGGGGGGCTGCCTTGCCCACAATGGAATCTGGGAATCGGAGAATAAAGCTGGGCAACTTTTTTTCAGTGAAGAGTAAAATTGCCAAAAAATTGCAATTTCAGGAAAACAAGCTATTCACAAATTCAGCCAATACTTTCATCTGAATAGAAAACAAAGGGAAAAAATTCAAACTTCAAGGAAGTTGATCCTAATCAACATTTTGTTTCATACATGTCAATCCATTCAATCCAAGCTAAACTTTTTAATTTTTGTCTTGGTGAGAGGAAAAAAAATTCATTTCAAAATAAAAATTTTTGGCCATTGAACTGAAAAATCAAGTATTTGCTTAACTCTATCAGAAAAGAACAGGAGCTTATTCTACTCTGGCCACACTCCCCTTTTCTTCTCATCTCTGGCCTGACCATGAAATGCCTCCTACACCAGGAGCTCAGAGCAGGCCCAGCATAGAGTTGCTCCAACAATCCAATACTAGCAGTGGATCCCCTTTACGCAGAGGTGTGAGGACCACATGAGATAGGAGGGTTCCAGAGCTCAGGCTGCAGCCAAGCCAGAATGTCTACGCTGTAAATAAACAGTCCTGCAGCCCAAGCCCCGTGAGCCCAAGTCAGCTGGCACAGACCAGCCGTGAGTGTCTAATTGGAGTGTAGACATACCCTGTGATGCCTGTGGGGTGGAGGAAGGGGGAAAACTAATCCCAGCAAATTATTTTGACTGCAGAGAAGAGTGGCCCCATAAAGGGTTCACTGCATCTGCATCTGGGGGCAAGCTGCCAAGCCCAAGTCGACAGGCCTTTGCTGGTGGAGCCCGTGTTAGTGAGCTAAAAATAGTTGTGTACACCGTGTTTTGACATTGGGACTCAGATTGGAGCTTTGGCTTCACACGCACACACACGCACGCACCCTCACCCATTGTCTTGAGAGCCCAAGCTCCAGCCCAAGGCCCAGTGTCAAAGCACTGTGTACATAGCTATTTGTAGTCGTGCTGGGGTCCCTAGGGTGCAACCTGGACTGTGGGACTGCTGAGCCCTCTGTCCCTTCATACTATGATGCTCATGTCACGCTACAAACCTCTAGCAGGTAGTGCACTTACAGAGACATCCTCAGGCAGGGACACACCCAATTGAGTTACATGCATGATCTCCCAGTCACTCATGATCAATAGAAAAGCTCCAGACAATTCCCTCCAGCTCCAGCCCTACATCCCAGGACTGTACCATCTTACACTGCTCAAGGCCCACTTGGGCAGTGCAAGTTCATTAAATAGTTCGCCATTCCCTCAGTGTGGTCACACTAGCCTTTGTAAACTGAGCTGAGATTTCCCAAGCATTTCAAACAAAACACACTGTTTTAGGTAAAATATAAAACAGGTTTTTTAACTACAGAAAGACAGATTTTAAGTGATTATAAGTAGCAAGTGTAAAGATCAAAGTTGGTTACTTAAGAAATAAAAATAAATATAAATTCGCTAAGTTCTACAAACTAAACAGGATTTGAATCAAGCAGTGTCTTACCCTGACATATGGTACGATCAGGTTACAGATCCTCAATACACAGTTCAAACTCTTTGTCCTCCAGATGTGGGGAGGAGGGAGAGAGGCCAAGTAATGATGTCACTTCCCCTCTTTTATATTTACTTCCAGCTTACTGGAAAGATCTTTGCTGTGACATGGGGATCAAGCAGTCCCCATTGCATACGTGCTCTCTCTGAGAAGTCTCTAGGAGAGTGGATTCCGTTTAACGGGCCATCAGCACAAGTCTGGCTAGTCCTTCGTTGCAACTGAACAGTTGGCTGCGGGCATCGTCGGTACCACTAACGTTGCTACCAAACGTCAGTACCACTAACGTGAATACTACTAACACAAGTCTGTGGATCCAGACTGGGATGATCACTTTCAGCTGCAGTGTAGACATACTCTTAATGTACTGTAGGCCAGGGGTTCTCAACTTTTTTCTTTTTGAGGCTCCCCGAGCATGCTATAAGAACTCCATGGCCCACCTATGCCACAACAACTGGTTTTCTGCATATAAAAGCAAGGGCCGGCATTAAGGGATAGCAAGCAAGGTAATTTCTCAGGGTCCCATGCCACAGGGGGCCCTGTGAAGCTAAGTTGTTCAGGCTTTGGCTTCAGCCCCAGGTGGTGGAGACTGGAGCCCCAGGCTTCATCCCTGCATGGTGGGGCTTTGGTTTTCTGCCCTGGGCCCCAGCAAGTCTAATGCTGGCCCTGCTTGGCAGACCCCCTGAAACCTGCTTGCGGCCCCCCAGAGGGCCCTGGACCCCTGGTTGAGAACCACTGCTGTAGGCAACAGAACCATGTATAAGTGGTTATGGCCCCTACAACACTTATGGTTGCACTTGAACACACTATCCCACAAACTGTGCCAAACCCTAACTCAGGGCATGTCTACACTGTGATAGAAAACCCACAGCATTAAGTCTCAGGGCCCAGGTCAGCTGACTCAGGTTTGTGGGGCTCAAGTTGTGGTACTAACAACTGCAGTGCAAACATTTGGGCTTGGGTAGGAGCCTGGGCTCTGAGACCTTCCCCTCTCTCAGGTTCTCAGAGCCAGGGCTCCAGATAAAGCCCGGGCTCCAGATAAAGCCCAAACAGCTACATTGGAATTTTATAGCCCCACAGCCCGAGCCCCGTGAGCCCGAGTCAGCTGACCTGGGCCAGATCCAGTCATGTTGCAGGTCTTTTATCACAGTGTAGACATACTCAGTCTTTTATGGAACATGAGTTTGCTAACAGGAGAGACAGCAAGAAATTTATGCCTGGAGTCAGCCTGTAGCTGGTATAAAAAATACTCTTCCACCCCTAGAACTGAAGGATGATATCAGAAAGTAACAGAATAGTTGCTACTTAATGATCTTGTGAAATTTTTGGATTTTGAAACTTTAGATGTAAACTCTTACTCAAACTGTCTATAAACTAAACAACAGTATTTCCTGTTATTGTTTTTCTTTGAAGGAACTGGCTTGGTCACGTGGGAGGGAGGGAACACATTAAAAAGTCTTAGTGTTGTCACACGATGAGATAAACTAGATACCACATAATCCGTTGCAACATTTCTATAATAATACAAGTTTATAACAGGATTGTAAGGAATACTAGGCTTGATTTTCAGAGGTTCACACCACTTGGATGTAATGAAGTCAAAGAGAGCTGCTGAAGCTCAGTACCACTGAAAAATCAGGCCCACCATTCCTAAATATTGCACAACAAAACTATGATTTGTGTTATGTCAGTCACAAGTTACGAAGGCCGGCGTCACACTTGAGCCAGAATGTATCCTTTATACACAGAAGGGGTTTTTTTTGTTTTTTTTTTTTAAACCTTTTTCCTCAAGCTACATTCTTTCCAACCCCAACTTCCCCACAAAAGCAATGTTTTAAGAGTGCCTTGGTAGTCATTTTCTCTTTAGTTGAAATTACTTCTAAAAACTGACCTTGGCTTCAGCTGAAATACATTAAATTGACTAACCGTATCAATACTCAACATTTACTACAGATACACAAAGAAAATAATACTGGTATATTCTGCTACCAAGACACAAAGAAATGAGATGTTAATTTTGCATTACAGTGTTAAAAAGCCATCTGAGAAGCAATTGGTACAACACAGAGTCATTACATGTATAAAATTGTACACAAAACTACTTATACAGAAACAGTCAAAAATAAATGCCATATTAGACCTCTGATGTTGAGTATTCTCTATTTATATTCAGAACTATATTATCCTAAGCAAGTTAAAGCAATTGAAAATTACATTTGTTTTCATATCCCCTAATTCCAAATGTTATCTTATAGCCCACACCCGCATTAATGATTCTAACAGAATCAAACATTTGATTTCTAATTAAGTTTTTTTCATTCTGACACTGGATTTCTCTTCCCATCTTAAATAATGTTATTCAAGAGCAAAATGCAAAGATTTGCATTTTTCATAATATTTTATTAAGTGCAAATGGTAAATAGTTATTAAAAGAAACTCCTCCTAACCTTCTGCCCTAGCCATAGATTTATTAAACTAATGACTTTGACAAAAGACACAGCATTTCCCATAGTTACATTCATGATCCATTTTAGATACCTTTTTGCAGGTAAAAAAAAAAAATAGATTGGTTAAGATAACTATTGCTTAAATAACTGGATACCCCACCACATCCACTAACTCCTCACTGCCCCTGCATGTAAACAGTCTGGCTGAACCCTGCAAACATTTACCTACATACTTAACTTTACATGTGAGGAACCCAATTTACATCAACGGTACTCGTCACGTGCATAAATGCACATGGTGGATAGTTACACAAATTACACTTTCAGTCACTAAAGTGTATTAACTCCAGACCTTCCCTCGAAGCTCCTCCCTGCTCTCTTGCTACGCCCCTCCTTTTTATGTAATGTCTGTTACTAGGTTTATAAGATTCTTGGATTATGTATTGTGAAGCCCTGAGTACTTGTCTGTGCTGTTATAAGCAGTAATATAATAACTCCTTAGATGTGGGCTTCCAGAGTAAAACAGCGAATTATAGGACTTTTCTGGCACAGTTTGATTTGTACAATATATAAAAAGCAATTCTTCTCATTAATATTTTTGAGATACTTACAAATATTTGTGACTCAGTATAGCATAAATACCAGACAGGTAATGTTTGAAGATCGCTATATGAAGTGATTTCATTAATATTCATAATATATATTAGAATACAATATAATCTTCTGGTAATCTATAATTCTAATAACCACCTATGCCAGTGGGCTAAAGAGTGCAGACAGCAGTGACATATAGAATGTCCAAATCAATGATTCACTCATATAACCGAGATAGTGAGGGTCACTGTTAGAGAAGAAAGCAAAAATGTTACCCCTTCAGTTGAGTGCAGTGAGCCATAAAGACATTTCTTCAATCAAATATTTTGATTCACAGAAAGTTTCTTTTAATAGAGGTGTGTGTGTGTGTACACGCGTGCGCGGGGGTGCGGGAAGGTAGAAGTAGGGTGTTTTTTAAAAAAAGAAACAAAAAAAGAAAAAAAATCTAGTTGGCAGTTTCTGATGATGTGAAGGAATATCCCCTTCAAGACAATGAAGATTCTTTTTATTATTATTTGTATTGCAATAGTGCCTAAGGACTCCAGTCAGATCAGTACCCATTATGCTAGATACACTAGAACCCCCCTCACCCCCCACACACACAAGCCAGTCCTTGCCCTGAGGAGCTTACAGTGAAAGTAGCAAGTGCAAGTAGACAGAAATGAGCTATAGGTATCTAGTAGTGAGATTATAGAAAGGTGCAGAAGAAAAAAAAATTCACTGCATCTGGAAGTCAAAGCAAAACAATCAATAGAAATGGAAATAATTGCAGCTATTCCTTGTTCTAACGCATTGCCTTTGATTTCTTAAGCCTTTAAAGAGAGATCAACTCCCAGTCCTCTGCTTTAAACTCCAGGGGGTGAAATCCTGGTCCCATTGAAGTCAAGGGTAGGTTTGCTCTTGACTTCATGGGAAACAGGATTTCACCCTAGACCTTGCTTCCTACTTCTAAGTGGTACTGCACTGCAGCGTATAAAGCCAAGATCATTAGCACTAATGCAGACACAGCTTGTGAATATATGATGTTAGGAAGATTAAATGATTATTTTTAAGCCCCAGGGGTGACAAACAACAGGTGACACAAATTAAGTACAGAAAATGCACGATGCTGCACAGGACTTTTTAGAACACCCTAAATTGAACCTTCACACAGCTGAGTGCTGAGGTGCAATCTCAGACAACAGTAGGTGACAAGTATTAAACGAGGTATATAACATGTCATCAACATATGAATAAATGTTTAACTATAACTAATATTAAACAGCTGGCAGCGCTTGAAAGAGATGTCAACTTCTACCAAAGAGTTAAATAACTTTCAGGTAGCAGCAGACGATAACATCGTTGACTTTATTTTTGCTTTGTTCCACCTACAAGTCTTTACATGGTAAAGTAAATGTTCTGAATAGTTGACTTTATATATGAAGATATGCACCCACAGAGACATTTTAATGGAAAAGTATACTCATTTTATTCTTAAATTATTCATTAGGCACAAATTAGTAAGTATGTAGGCAACTAAGCTCGGAATTTAATCCAAAATGTATAGTATTACAAAACCTGTAGTAAAGGAAATTGAACACACACACCGAGTGATGGGCTCTAGCAAGAAAAACTGTATTCACATAACTGTTTTAAATTTAAAAAAATTAAACACACTTCTAGGGAGGAAAATGAAATTTCTTGTCGTTTTATTCAACTGCTCTACAAATTTACTTTTTTCCAGTTGCTACAAAAAGCTTGGCAAATTATTTTGTGACTTCTAAGTAAGTGTAATGGATTTACCTGTGCAAAAAGACAGCAGTTACAAAATTGGACATTTGATCTGATACGTACCCTGATTATGAATACTCAGAGTTGCATAAATATCTGTGCTATTCTCTGTATCATCCATTGTGTGGAACCATTCTACCTGACCATTAAACTATTTTTTCAAAATACTTACCTCCTAGTTTCTATTTGTTCTATCATCAAATACTGTCTACTATATTTTAAGTAACAGCCACATATTCTTACTGCCCAGAATAGTTTTATACAAAGAATTAAGAATCATGTGTTTACAGAGGCATCTTATGTTACTTTAAAACAGATGCTGTATTTTTCATTATTTTTGCTAAAAATGTTAGAAGTTACTTCCTGCAACATAAACAAAAGTCAAAGAACTGACTATATTAAATGTGACAATTACTATGAATCAGAAACTCTTCATCTGCTTATAAAGCTATAAACATTAGATTCTATTTTTGGTATTCTCCACTAATTCCATTCTTGTATGTATAATGTCTAAGAAATGACCATTCCAAAAAGTGAATTATTTTTACGCCAACACAAATATCAGATGAAGCATTATTCTATTGCAGAAAATCATGTTTTTAAGTATTTCTAGGCAGTAATGAAGTCACTAAATGGGGAACACAATCATATTAAAATGCAGTAAATTGTTAAATTCTGGTTTGTGAACATTTATATTCCTTCTTACAGATAATTACTAAACCCACTGTATCTTATTTCAGAGTTTTAGAGAAATCCTTAATGCCAGATGCTGCAGAAAGCATGTCATTTTGTTTTGAACTCATCTGCATGTAAACACACCAGGGAATTAAAATAGGAATATTTTTAAAATTTACGTTATACGAATATTTGTCCTGGCCACACTTCCACATGATTGTGTGCTGTCCAGAGCACTGTGACGGGTTGGAGCACAGAAACCCCCTTGGGAGCTGCCACCCGATGTGCCAAGACTACCCCTGCTTCTGTTTTCCCTGCCAGCTCAGGACTCCAGCACCCTGTCTTGCTTAGCGAGACACTCCAGTGTGGCTCCAGACACAGACCCAGGGTCTGAATCACTTGTCCCACAGCTGCAAGTTTACCTGAAAACAGCTCACAGTAGTGTGCTTGTCTTTAGCACTCAGATGCCCAACTCCCAATGGGGTCTAAACCCAGATAAATCCGTTTTACCCTGCATAAAGCTTATGCAGAATAAACTCATAAATTGTTCGCCCTCTATAACACTGATAGAGAGAGATGCACAGTTGTTTGCTCCGCCAGGTATTAATACATACTCTGAGTAGATTACTAAACAAAAAGTGATTTTATTAAATACAGACAGTAGGATTTAAGTGGTTCAAAGTAGTAACAGACAGAACAAAGTAAGTCACAAGCAAAATAAAATAAAATGCGCAAATCTATGTCTAATCAAACTGAATACAGATAATCTCACCCTCAGAGATGCTTCAGTAAGCTTTTTCTCAGACTGGACACCTTCCAGGCCTGGGCACAATTCTTTCCCCTGGTACAGCTCTTGTTCCAGCTCAGGTGGTCGCTAGGGGATTCTTCATGATGGCTCCTCTCTCCTCTCTCTTCTGTTCCACCCCTTTATATATCTTTTGCAGAAGGCGGGAACCCTTTGTCCCTCTGGGTTTCCACCCCCCCTCACTGGAAAAGCACCAGGTTAAAGATGGATTCCAGTTCAGGTGACATGATCACATGTCACTGCAAGACTTCATTACTCACTTGCCAGCACACACATATACAGGGAGACTCACAGGTAAACACAACCATTTGCAGACAATGGGAGTCATCAAGATTCCAAACCATCCTTAATGGCCCACACTTTACATAATTACAATAGGCCCTCAGAGTTACATTTTATATTTCTAGTTTTAGATACAAGAGTGGTACATTTATACAAATCAGATGATCATACTCAGTAGATTATAAGCTTTGTAATGATACCTTACAAGAGACCTTTTACACGAAGCATATCCCATTTACATTATATTCACTTATTATCATGTTTTTATAAAACCATATAGACTGCACAACGTCACACCAGATGCTGCAGAAAGCATGTCATTTTGTTTTGAACTCATCTGCATGTAAACACACCAGGGAATTAAAATAGGAATATTTTTAAAACTTACGTTATACGAATATTTGTCCTGGCCACACTTCCACATGATTGTGTGCTGTCCAGAGCTGTCCATGGTACTGAAGAGTGCAAGCCTTGCCCATTTGAGAGTAAATAATTGTTTATTCTGATTTGATTTGAGAGAAATCCATAAGCTGCTATTCAGTAGAATTGACTTATCTGAAGAATCACACACACAAAAATCAAAAGGGCTTCTGCTACCTTTCTGTTCTCAAGAGGTAGTCTGAAAAGGCCTAGAGACTGGAGAGCAGAAATCTTGGAGCGTTTACAAAAAGGTGGAGACTGGAATACCTATAGACTATAGAGTTTTGTCACTTGCCACCACAGAAACTGTAGAGCACAGACTCAACTGCTGAGTTGGAACATATGATGCCAGACAACTAATTTAAAATCATGCACAGAACAAGCGGCTTCTTCCCAAAGAAGCAAATTTATTTTATTCCCATGCCAGTGCTTCAAATTACAGTGAAATACAAATAATCCAGGATACCCCACCAATGCTAGGAAAAACTCTGGACACAGGTATGTCTCACACCAGCCATTGCTTGCCTATTGAGGATTATCACAGCAGACAGCAGGCTCTCCATGGCTCTGACAGATTATGTCTTTGAGGCTGAACCATTTAAAGAGCCACATGACACTGAATGATGTCATCAGTAAAACAGGTCACAACTGCAACCATATGTAAAGGAAGGCTCTTTGTGAGAGTGTTTGGCATTAACATTTTTCTCAAAGAAAAACTTTATAAAGGGTTTAGCCTCTCTAGGAGCACATTTACCCCTAGAGACCAGCCTCCAGAAAGGTAATTAAATGTCATTCTAATCTTATTTATCTAGGTAGTTATTACTTACTGAACTCAAATGGATGGCTCCCATGAATAAAGTCAACTTGTGTTGCTAAAGTTGCATTATCAAGCCCTAACTTTTTAATCGCATGTTGGAAAGAATCAGTTTTAAACAAAGTTAATTGATATTTACAAATTAGACCACCTACTTCAGGGGGAAATGCAGAATTTTCAGGCACAGAGCATAGAAAGAACTAGGGGGTAGCCGTGTTAGTCTGTATCTACAAAAACAACAAGGAGTCTGGTGGCACCTTAAAGACTAACAGATTTATTTGGGCATAAGCTTTCGTGGGTAAAAACCTCACTTCTTCAGATGCATAGAGTGAAAGTTACAGATGCAGGCATTATATACTGACACATGGAGAGAAGGGAGTTACTTCGCAAGTGGAGAACCAGTGTTGACAGGGCCAATTCAATCAGGGTGGATGTAGTCCACTCCCAATAATAGATGAGGAGATGTCAATTCCAGGAGAGGAAAAGCTGCTTCTGTAATGAGTCAGCCACTCCCAGTCCCTATTCAAGCCAGCAATGCCCCTCTGCCATGTACATTGGCCAAACCGGACAGTCCCTCCGCAAAAGAATAAATGGACACAAATCGGACATCAGGAATCGTAACTTACAAAAGCCAGTAAGTGAACACTTCAATCTCCCTGGTCATTCTATTACAGATTTAAAAGTCACTATCATTGAACAAAAAAACTTCAGAAACAGACTTCAAAGAGAAACAGCAGAACTAAAATTCATTTGCAAATTTAACACTATTAATCTGGGCTTGAATAGGGACTGGGAGTGGCTGGATATGTGTCAGTATATAATGCCTGCATCTGTAATTTTCACTCTATGCATCTGAAGAAGTGAGGTTTTTACCCACGAAAGCTTATGCCCAAATAAATCTGTTAGTCTTTAAGGTGCCACCAGACTCCTTGTTGTTTTCATAGAAAGAACTGTTTACCTACCCGTTTCTGCAGTGAAGAGAAACAAACTATTTAGATGCAATGCTTTATTTTAAGGATAATTGCCCTTTTTAATCAAACTTTATTTTAATTTGTATTTTGCTGCTACATTTTTTTTTTTTTTTTTTTACAAATTGGAAGATTGCTCAAGCATTATCGATGTGTTTGCAGTACAATAATCTGTCAGATGTTCAATGGTAGGTCCTATCCAACTAATAAGGAAAAAAATCAAGTATTACATCTACATGTTTGGCAAAAGCAGTTCTTAATCAGAATGCAAATAGATTTATGAGAGAAGAGTCTTAGCAGAAAATCCCCCTCTCCCATCTCCTTCCTTCAAGCCATCTCCCCAATGTGCCACTTTTCTGCCAAAACCCAGAAAAAAAATTGTTTCTAACAGTGACTGGGATTTTCAAATGAGCTCAAGGGAGTTAAGCTCTGAATTCCTATCAAATTTCACTGTGATCTGGGTGCATACCTCCCTTAGGATCCTTTGACAATCTCACCCCCTGCATTATTTTAGCATTCAAATCAGTTATGAACTCTTCTGTATCCTATTAAAGTTATTAATTGTATGGCTATAATGAGTTCGTGGCTATAATTCCCAAATGTTACTCATTAATACAAACGTTAATGCTAAAAAGATTGTAATTTATAATTATTGAAGTCTTTGAACATGTCTCCAATCTCTTCTGCAAAACCTGTGGTTTCTTATTAAGAGACTTAATTTCCAGGAAACACATCTTACAAAGATAATTAAGGTAGGGAGTGTCAGAGGCCTTATTGTGGGAGGCCTCTCATACTTTGATCCATTGTTCCCTCTGGCCTTCCTGACCAGCTGTATGGGCTGAATCTTGCTCCACTGAAATCAATGGGAGTTTTGTCACTGTACTTCAGTCAGATCAGGATCAAATCATATGTTTTGGAAGAGGTGGGGGAAGGTATCTAAGGCCGATGTAGGAGAGTACTGGTGATACTCAGAGCTAGTCTCATCATCCTTTTTTGGAGGAGATTCCCCCCACTCCCCACATAGCTGATTAACTGAGTTTTCCACATTCCTGGCAAGGTTCACAGGGCAAAAAGATGGCAGCCACCTCCCAAGAATAGGAAGGGTAGCAAAGTGTCAAGGACATGTATGTCGTACAG
Organism: Terrapene triunguis; assembly: GCF_002925995.2. Classification (NCBI taxonomy): domain Eukaryota; kingdom Metazoa; phylum Chordata; order Testudines; family Emydidae; genus Terrapene; species Terrapene triunguis. The sequence goes on along the minus strand of NW_020664439.1, from coordinate 29,018,829 downwards.
TAACAGTGCTGTTAATGAGAGTCTATACAAGCAACCTGGAAAGGCTTGGTTGGGATCCTCCCACAAGGACTCCTGCCCAACGTTATGATAACAAGGTAAGCTTTGGAGAAGGAGGTGGCTAAAAGACAGAAAGAATGTTTGACATATAGGATGGGACCTTACTACCATACACAGGCACAACCCACCACCATGGGTGAAGTGAATGGAATATAATTGGCATAAGAACAGTGAACAGAGTGGTGATTTAGGCACAAGATTTTAAAAAAGAAATAAAAGAATAAATAAATGTACAAAATTAGATGAATTCTAACAACAAAAATTTGTCCAAGTTTGTCCATAAAATTCGAAGAAGTAACATTCTGGACTTTGACACACTTACAGCAGTACTACATTTATTGGGGCATAACTAAAGAGTTATATTTGAATTAAGTTAGAATCTGTTACATTATATGGCAAAAAAGGAGGATTTATATTATATTATACATTTGAAATCCATAGTCAACACTTACTTCCCAGTTGAGGCATGCAGGTGTATAATTTCAGTAGTTTAAGGTTTTTCTTTGAAAAATGCAAATGCAGTGTAAAGTTAAAGCATGCATTCTCCTGTATGGAAGTTCTGCTGTAAATATGATGTAATGTTCCGTAAATGCAAAGGACAGAAATGAGCCAAAGTCCAGTGATTACATCACTAAGATCTTAGCCATGCAATGGAGGTTTTGAAACGGGTCTGATTTTTTAAGAATTCTGAAGTACATTTATTTTCCTACAATAGCTGGAATCAGAACCATGGTCGTAAACCAGAATTACTTGGAATGGCTGAATTTGGTCCTTAATATAGATACTGCCTAATGGAGAGACCCACTGCAGATGGCTTTTCCTCCTAAATAAAGTGCCAACCTCAAATCAACAGAATCTATTATAACAGTAAAAGTTGTGGTTTGGGGAGATTACGCAGAGCTGCAATAAGGCTGACATTGCTGGACCATCTCATGGAGGCTTGTTGCTTGCCCATCTCCAGCTGAGGGGTGCCCCGCTTGGCAGCCCTGGCATAGCATGCGTGTCACTTGAAGGCATTCCAATTAAGTAGAATTATCATTCTATTTAAGCAGCAGTCATTACCATTTATCATCATTAGGTTTAAATCAGGCCTGCCAGAGACTGTTAGCCCTCAGAACAAGCATAATGTTCTTTCTCTCTCTTTCTTTTGGTTGGCGGGGCAGGGGTGGCAATCCTTTTCCTGACAGGCTGCTAAATTATGGAAATATTTTCTTTTCATACACTTCTAATATGTTCCTTTTTGGGGTGTATGGTTGATAGAAGATTATTGTTGCTTTCCACTGTGAAAAGTTTTAAATTCAGTTCTTTTGTGCTGTGTCTAGAGACAAATGGATGTATAGTAAGATTTTAAAATTAAACTTGTAGATTTGATGGGGGGGTCCCAATTAAGTAGATTTCTTGATGGGGGAGGGCATTATACTACAAAGTATACTACTAAATATAAAAAATTCCAATACATAGGAAACTGTTCAAATATTTCTGTATCAAGCCTCATAAATCATTCACACTATATCTGTTTGCATAGATCCAAGAACTATGAGTTAGATAGTTTGTGATTTCACAATCATTGCGTGCCAGAAAATGTTAACATAGCCTCTCTTCATAATGCATGTGCACCATTCACATATGTTTTGTATGAAGGAGTAAATAACCTGCAAAGTTTGAAGTACATTGCATACCCAATTTCATTAAAATGTGCAGTCTTTAATTACAAGAAGTGCAGAAAGGTTGGATCTGACTACCTATAATCTTTAAGTTTTAACTAAAGTTATTGTGACTAAAACTCTTAAACCCTAGAGGTAAGCCTTTACTTTCATTAATTGTCATTCTAGCCAGCCCTGGTCCCAAAAGAAATGAGGACAAAGATGGCAGCAGTCCAAAAAAATAAATGGGGGCCTTTAGCACCATCTGCTTCCTACAAGCCAGCCAAAAGAAGGAGAGGGCACACCTGGAGGCAATGGTATTGAAATGCCATTGAGACAAGTAGCCTGTCTCCAGTGGCAAAAGGCCATATAAACAAAGCCTGCTGACTGGCTTAGTGAGGAGGAAGAGTATTATTTGTTTAACATCAGGGACATAGTGTCTTCTGCATGTATAGCCAGCTCACTGCCCACTGTGGATACTTTCTTAAATAATGTATTGAAGAAGACATGCAAGGTATGAAGGCTGGAGGATGCAGTCAGCGCACACAGTTTTTATATACATTTTTCTCAAACAAATAAATAAACACATGTACCTGGGAAGAGCAGTGATAATAAAGTTATGTTTCTAACTTTGTTAGTCTCTATGGTGCCACAAGTACTCCTGTTCTTTCTTCAAAGATTGTGAGTTTCCTCCTCCGTCTAATAGCTCCCTTTCTATAGCATGAGTTTCATATCAGTGCTTCACTTTAAAAGCAAGCGTTTTCTGAATACATGAATGCAGGTAGCTGGTCCAAAACAAGTGCCACTGCATAGAACTAAAGGCATTTTAATCAATGGTTTGTCAAGCTGCTGAGATTCAGAGTGACACAGATTCAATTCAGAGACAAAATGTAATATGGTTATCCGCAGCAAACTAGGCTAAGCCACAGCTCGCTGAAGCCCTATACATATGAATAGTTCACGATCAGAATCCAGTTAAGGAGGGTTCACATCACCATAGATCAATAAGTAGTGATCAAATGATTGATTACATGTCAGGCACATCATACTGCCCTCCGGCAAATTCAATTTTACTGGCTTTCCTAAGCTTATGAAAACCAAATAGTCTTAAAAAAAAAAAAACACCTTATAAAAACCCACTAGAAATAAAAGTTGTGATATGATTGACTGAAGAGAATTTCAACCCAGTAAATTAGAGCAGCTGGTTTAGAGGAAGAAATTAATCTGATCATTTTGCCTCAAAATTCCCATAACTTCTTAATGATTCTTTTTAATTATTGCTTTGTATTTCTGTATTCCTATGGCCATAACTATGACCAAAAGAAGGAAGTATCATATTTGATGAATCCAGAGAATTCAAATTATAAATTCCAACTACTATCTGAACTTGAGGTTCAACAAGTGTTAGTCATCCTCACTCAGTTTATGCACATTTTGGATACATCACTTTGCAATATGTACTGTGTATATGGGGCAACGCCTGGCCAATCCATCTCAAATGCACATCTTAGGTTCTGACCAGTTGTGTGTGTGTGGTTTCTTTGTTTGGGTTCCCCCCCCACTTAGGTAGCCTTTTCACCAGACTGTTACCCTCCACATTTTTCAGTTCTTTTTATATTTCTTTCCTGCTCTCTTTCATGTCTGATTTTCAACAGGGGGTGCAAAAAAAGGGAAATAGGTAAGATGAGAAAGGGGGAAGTCAAAAATAAACTAATACGTTTTAAAATATAGTGACTGCTCTCAGCCTGAATCTTCCCCTTTCCTTGACAGTTTCTTTAACAACATTTTATTACCTCATAGGATAACTATTTTAATAGATTGTGAGATGCTCAAATGCTTTGGTAATTGGATCCTTATAAGTACTATACCTAAGATAGACAGCTAGTCCTTCACCTTCAGAAAACAGATTCCGTTTTTTTAAAGGGAGACAATAGAAGAGCCTTAGCATTATCAAAAGTCAAGGAAAATTATTGCTCTTTCTTTATTCTAACTTTGGCAAGTTTACAGAGGACTGGAATTCCTGAAGTGAGCGTTTCTTTAAAAAAAACAAAACCCCCAAAAGCAACACTAGTATCCATGCTTCATTTTCCACATAAAATAATAAAATTCAAAATGTGCTAATTTTGTTGAAAGAAGTGAAAGCAATACAAGAAGTTTTCCAGATTAAGTTCCCTCCCTCCACCCACACTGCAAAATGAATTATCTTTGAAATCACTCAAGCCCTCGCTTAAACCAAAAAAAAAAAAAATTTTCCTGTGTGGAAGAAGAGAGCCATCTTGTGGTATTTCAGCAAATAGTAAAGCATGATCAAGAAACGGCTATATAAAATATCCAATGAAGTTCTAGTGTCTCACAAACTAGATCTACATTTGTTTTATCTATTAGGGGATAATAACCTATTTAGTGCATATTATATTACATTCAGAACTCAATATTGCAGTATGGTTTCATACTAAGAAAGTGGCCTTTAGGTATGAATAGAAAACATCCAAAAATAAAACAGTAATATTTTATTGAACACTGTCAAGTTTAAAATAGCCTAACCCACTATGGTGTCACAGAAGACAATGGCTAGGGGAAACAGTTTATTTAGTTTAAGTTTATCTGGATAATGTAGTTGATGGGCTAAAAAGGGCCCTTCAGAAGAGCTGTGTGCTTAATACTATAGTATTTTGTTGTTTCTGTGCAAAAGGGAGCAGATTATACGAAATTCTGTTGCTTGATTTTCAGAGTCTTGGAGACCTGAATATAAATCGATTTCCTGACTTAAATTTTTACCAAATCTAGTCATGGTTAAACTTACAAGTATCAATTCACATATAAGTACGGAGTATGGCTAAGTATCTTCCATCTACTTGTGATATGCAAGAACTGTTTTTCCAGTCTGTTAGTGAATTTCGAGGTCACCAATTACTGTTCCTACTGACCCGATAAGCAATATACAATGTACCTGACCAATATATACTTTCCACTATTTAGGGGACAACACTACAGCCAAAAGCTAGAATGCCCCCTGGCTTGATCTATTTGAAAGGCCTGGCATGGCAGGATAGGTTACAATCTCCTGCATGTTTTTGGAACCTATTTGTATTTTTTGTGTTTTCAATCTGAATCAGTTAAGTAAAAGTTATAACAAAATCAATGTAATCTGTCACAGATTTGAAACAGGTTATAGATCAGTATGATTGATTCATTTATTTTTAGATCCAAAGAGTTCCAGAGATGGTCACAATCTTCATAATGTTCCTGAGTGCTAGATATTGCATTTGGTTCTCTGATTTACCACATTTTAGAAAATGTGGTAAACCCAGTGGGTAAAATCTCCCCTGAAGAGGCTCAAATATTCCTTCCGAAGCCAGTTATAATTTATGATCATTAAATTGGCTTATATACCTCTTTTAGAGAGCAGCATGGGAATCACATTCATATTGCAGAACAGCACCAAGTTTCCCCACCTTCTCCCAGAGAACACAAACACAAAACTCTGAGGATATGCTTAACTAAGGATCCATACTTTTTTCAGGAGAACAAAATATCAATGAAAATCTGTCCTTCAGTGGCTGTTATCATCACCTAAAATGTTTAGCAATCAATATTGTTCTGTGTGACTCAGGGAAAAAAGGTCTGATGCACAGTTGCAATCTTACTTGTTTAAACACTTTTGCCTTAATGCATGTTTGAGAAACCATGAAATTCAGTCACTCTAAAAGATTTTACTTTGTAATTAGTCAAAAGCTTAATCCTAAATTCCCCCCACCTGACATGAATAGTTCATTTATATCAATGCCTACTGGTGAACCCAGCAAAGTAGTAGTTGTAGAGAGAAACTGTACTTACAGGAGTGCTGTCATCAGAAAAAGTGTTCATGCTGATTGAACTGCTCATTTTGTCAGATGACAAGGAAGGTGGTGATGGACTGCGCTTCTCCAGGTGGTCCTGGTGCGGCAAATCCTGATGCTGCAGATATTTGCGCCATGCTCGCTGAATACTGATTGCAATTCAAAATAAAGGTGAATATGTATAAACAGCAGGTTCTCCATCCAGCACAACTTCTTAAAGATCTAGGAGACTTTATTTGGGGGGAAAGCTAGGTGCACTGTATTAGCAAAAAGGTATCCAATGTATTTAGCCCTTTTTTGCTTTGTGACTTACTTGTGAATGGATAAGCTTTTACTAATATTATTTGTAATTTTTCAACATACATTATGAGAACAGATAACAATCCATAGAGGGTTCTTATATTATCCACTATGTCTTTGTTATTTGTGGTGTGCTATTGGCTACCTAAGTCAAATGGTATGGTTTCTGCTCCTTGATTGGCTAACTGAAACTTTATAAACAGAGAGGAAACATTACTGGTGTGAATAGTGGATACCCATATTCATACACAGCACACTTGTTCACATGTAACTTCAAGTATTCACGCCCAGAACAGCCACTCACAACCCCAAAAAACATTCAGACATATGCCCACAGAGAAGCAAACAATAAAAATATACTAACATGGTTGACCCAAACAACTATTCAAAATAGGGCATTTGCATTAGTCAATCAGTTCTAACAAAGATATTCGATAGAGTAGAAATATTTGTGCACTTTAAAAGTGTAACAGGAAACAAGAATTGTTTAGGAATTCATAGAATTACAAAAGTGATTAACTCCTTGAAGACTATAATTACATCAACAATTTTAAAACATCTTAAATAGGTTGTAATAAGTAAACATCTGTCTCATCAGAGAAAAGATGGGCTTCAGAAGCTTATTTGTCAATCTTGCTGCCAGATTACGATACAGACACAATTAGAATATCAGAGGTCAGATCCTGGCCCATACTGAATCCACTTTGTGCTGCTGTAGGAGGACAAAGGGGACTTAACATTGTCTTAAATAAGCAACTGAGGAGTTATCTGGAAGTGGGGCATTTTCAGCTGTCACAGAGCTAGAGCTCTATGCCACCCCTTCCATGGAGGCAGCATATTGGGGGCACGCCAGGGCACTCCTGGAACATGCTGTGGCTTTGTGATCCTTACAACATGTAACTTCCCATAGCTTTTGTGCAGAAAAGGAAAAATATGACCCTGTGTGAATATGCGCTATAGTCCATTTCTACTGGATAATTTGTATGATCAGCCTGGGCATTTTCTCATTGCAGTAATTTCTCCTTTTTTTCAACATATACATCTCTCGCTGTAATTTTACCTAGCCAGGACACCAGCAGGACAGAGGCATACACAACACACTTTAAAAGAACATTAAGGTTCTGATGCAAACTAGCAAAAACTAAAGTCAGAAGTTAAGGCTGAATTGGTCTTTGGAAGAGAAGCACCACACTGGCAGACTCCTCCTTCCACAGTTACACTAGGAGCTTTTCATTCCAAATTTTCAACTTGAAACAAGTTTATACAGTTCTCATATTAAATTTAGTAAAACACAGGAATTGGCATTTCAAACAGGACTGTTAACATCTTAATTTATGATAGTACCATGTAATATATACTTGATTTTGGGTGCTAAGCAAATACAAACAAGAAAAAGACTTTGCTTTCTAAGTGAAATTTTATTTTTATAGCATGATTTCAAATACTCAGATTCCCTGTTCCTAATTATATCTCCATTGCTGTACTTGTCACCAGATGGCAGTGTGATATCAACTATGCATTTATGGGGGTGGGGGGGGGAGACAGATTTGTAAGAAATATTAGTCATTAAAAATATCTAGAACAGTAATAGTTTTATTGTGAAATATTTGAATGCATGCAAGGTATGATCTATGTACTCCACAGAAAGTCGGTACTAAATTCTGTTGTAATGCTCCTTATTTATCTGTTCTTCTAGTCTAACAGGCTATTGAGAACACCTTTTGCGTTTAAAACAATGGAGGTTTTAATTTAATTGGGTGTGAAAATTAATAAAACAATCGGTACAATTTTGTTTTATTTATTTTATACTCCCCCACTTTTTCAGTTTTTGATGCACACCAAAGTTCTTTTTTTATTGACAACATGTAAATGCAACAGAGAAGTTGTCAGGGAGAAGGCTGGGGGCTTTAGGTGCTGAGTACAAAGGCAATTAAGATTTTTGGACCTGAGGAGATGGACATGGGAGGCACATTGGATTGTGTGATAAGCACATTAGCTGCTTGTGCCTCTAAAATATCCCTTCTATTTCAGCAGGGGTGTGTTTGATCAGACCGGCAGGGGAGTGGCCATCCTGGGTGTTTGGTTCAGAGGGAGGGTGTGTGACCTCTGGTACCTAGGTTCCCTCTCCTTCTCACCTGCCCACAATGCACGTGGGGATCATTCGTGGGTAAGGGTGGGGGGAGGCTGGAGTCTCCTCTCCTGGTCACCCACTGGTAAATTCAGTGGTACATGAAGGAGCTGATTGGCTCCACCAAATCTCCCATCCCCTCTCTATTTAAGCATTCCAAGTACCTAGGCACCCATTCCTGCCCCCGGATGTTTCCCCACCCACCCGGTCCTGTAGGAGGTGTAGGTGTATCACAGCTGCCTTTCCAGGCTTGCTGGAGGTCTGATGAGAACCCCCGATCCTTCCTTAGGATCAGAAAGGAATTTTTCCCTCTGAGCAAGACTGGTGTTGGATGGTGGGTTTTTGTTTTGTTATTACTGCTTTTATCACAGCATCCTGGAGGTGTGGTAGGTGGAGACAAAGGTAAGGGGCATCACTTGCAGGGGTGGAGGTAACTGAAAGTCCAATATAGGTACCACTTGCAGCTGGTGTCTAGTGTGAGTAATAGGCTTCAGGGGTCCAGCTCCTGTGAAAAACCTGAGTACAGAAGCCAGGAGGTAGTGGTGGACCGTGAACTATCCTCATCTTCCCTCCTTCCCACTCACAATGATGGTGGTGGGATTCAGCAATGCTCTGAGCCAAACTCATGATTAAGGAGACCAACCCTAATTCCTTAGTTATATAGCATGAACCCATTTAACCTCTCATGGGACTCAATTAACACCTGGTCAGCCCCCACTTACTGTTCAATTTAATAAATGACCACCTGCTGGTTTAAGTTCATTCTTGTGTCTATGTCTGTGTTCTCTGTCATACCCTGATCTTTAGGTTTCAGAGTTAATAACCCTTTGAGAAAGATGGCAACAGTTCACATCTCCCACAGCTATTGTTACCTACAGGTTATCTGCAGACTCAGGAAGAGATATAAATATTTATTTACATTGGGTTAATGTTCTTAAGGATTTATTCACAGGTGTGAGAGCAAGAAAATTAAAAAAAACAACAGTGAATACTTAGATTTCGAAGCACAATTCTGTGGCAAGATCTCTGGACATGGAATCTCAGAACACAGAGTGCGCTGGGTATAATTTTGCCTAGATATGAACATTCAGTTGCCTACAAATCAGTGCCTACAAGAAACAGTGATGATCAGAGGACCAAAGAAATTACTCCTATTTCTAGAAAATCCTGATTTTTGTTCGATAACAGGAGAGGCAGAGAGAAGTAAGCTGTATACCATTTCCTTATTGACAATACATCTTTTGCAATGTCTGGAGGAATTCTTAAGTACTGGTACTAACAAAGGAGCAAAGTGTCTTGTCTACAGTTAGAAAGCCAAACAGCTTAATTTATCTTTAATTCCATCCCCATCATGGAATTTTAAAGTGGAAGAAAAATGAGAAGGTGGAAAAATGCACACTAGGCAAAAAAACTGTTAGATCCCCATAGTTTATTCACCTTTTGCTGCCAGAGTTTTCTATCTTGCATTCCTTTCTCCTGAACTCCATGTTTAGACCCCAGGTCAGCGAAGCACTTAAGCACATGCTAAACTTTAAGCATATGGGAATCCCACTGAAGACAATGGAACTATTCATAATGCTTAAACTTAAGCATGTGCTTAAATGCTTTGTTGGATCAGAATTTTAGATTAGGAGAAGAAAAAAGACCTACCTTATTTTCTGGCTATTTGTTTAAATTCCAGCAGAAAACACTCCCCCCACCACCCAAAGACTGCAGACCAAACCTCCCAAACATCCACCTCCAAAGAGCTGAATTTTCTCCCCCTCACCCATTACTTTGCACATTTATAGAGAGACGTGGAAAAGATTCACTGGGGAGTAACAGAAAAGGGTATAGGAAGGCAGGACTACATTCCTGTTGTGAATTATTCGCAGCCTCACCATACTCTAAATTTCTGTTCCCAGAAATTAAAAACCAACCACTATATGACTGTATTTAGAATGTGGGTCAAGGGCCCTACAGACCTTTGCTCACTTTGTCCTGGGAGCATTTCCTTAACTTACCTCTCTTCACATCTAATGTCACTTCCCCCCACTGCCCAGTTTATATCCAATTGAGAAAAATGTAGGGATAGAAACCACTGTGAAATAGCCCTTTGTTTATTGTATTTTATGGAGTACCATGCAGTAATGGGTTGGAGAGACTGGCAAGGAAGGACATTTCCAGGATCTACTTTGTCATAACTACACCTAGGGGGAAAAAATTGATCAAAATGTTTTTTGTTAAACCAAACCAAACAGCATATAATTCAGTAACACCAAAATATTTAATAAATTCATATAGATTTTGCTAAATTGTTTTGGTAAAAATATCCACCTAAAATATGGAAAAATGAAATATTTCATGTTGATATTTTTGAAACAAATCAGCCAGGGGAGAGGCAACCATGAAGCTTGGCTTCACAGTGGCCTCAGATGGAGCTGCAGCACTTCCTCTAAGCTCCACCAAATGTATGATATTCAGGCTGAGCTGCAGGCATAAGTGACAGGGCTGCCAAACATGGGAGTGTCACATGAGATGAGTGGTAGCACCGAGAAAGCCATGCAATCATTGCTGACATGCTTTGGATTATTTCCCAAGACACTGGGTGGACTGCCGTGTCACATGCTCAGTATGGTACCATGCTTCCATCAGGAAGAATGTATAAATGCCAGAGTTTAGGTTCAGGTTCTTCTTATTTACAGAGTAGCAAATATTTAAAGATGCAGTATTATATTATATTATAGATTTTTGACCATCCACTTGTTCTACAAATTCCATCTGCAATACTCCCGTACTTCCATATTTATTCATTTTTGTCTATTTATACAGCATCCCAAATTAATATTAAGCCTAGTATGTCTTCTGTTTATTCTCTCCATCCCCCTGAATGGTCCAGGACGTTGCAATTTTCATGGGTCACATTATTTTTCATCTCTACACCTCAGCCAATCTCATCAATTCATCATTTTCTATCGTCTTCTGTGTTACTCCCCAGTAAACCTTTCTACCATCTATTTCCAGGTGCAAGTCTTAAAATAATGGAGTCCAAATTGCAAAAGAAATGGTTCATTTCAAAACAAGATGTCTTCTAAAAATGAAGACATGCTCATTATTTTTGTTAGAACAAAGATCCTCCTGGTGTCATTTGTAACTGGGTGCAGTCACAAATGGGGGACAGTTACCCTAAAACAACAGGCATTTTGAATAATCCATTAACATAGCACCCTGGAATCCCATATTCACTACTGTGATACAATTATGATATGTTCGATACAATGCATACCTTGTGAGGTATCATTTAAGAAGTGTTGATCTGTTGAACCTTAATATCCTGTTGAATTGCATGTGTTATTATTGTATGTGAAGATATGAAGTATTGCTATATGTACTTGTGAAGGAGCAGAGAGACTGCAGCCGGGCACAGCAGTGGTTAAAGAACATCTATGGGTTCAGCTAGCCCTCCCCCATTATACCTGCAGCCAATGCCAGGCCTGGAGGGAAGGGAGCCTGGCAGAAGCTCTCTGTATGCCTGCCTGAAGGCACAGACCAGCAACCTGCCTGCCAATGCAGCCACTGGAGGCAAGTAAATCTTCCTCTGCCAAGGGGAACCTACAGATAAGCCCCAACTGTGGGGCAACTGGACTAGCGGGGCCACGCCCAAAAGTAAAAGGGCTTGCACAGGGAGCAGGCCAGGAAAACACGCCTTCAACTCCCATTCACGGCTGGGAGAAAGACCCATCTCCCCTGTTTACGGGTAGAGCGACACAGGACCCTGGGCCAGGACCTGAGAGAGAAGGAGGGATCAAGTCCCCCAACAACCCTCCCCTCAACCAACAATCCGGCCACTAGGCTACTCTGCCACTGAAGGCCCTATCAGTACTACTGAAATATGTTGTGAGGTTGGGAAACACTCACAGTCAGCCTTTCAGAATGGACAAAGGAGCACCTATCACTGGTCAGATGGGTGTTGATGGCCCATCAAGAAAACAATGCATTCTCCCAGAAGCTCCTTACAGAAGGCATGTACCCAATGGAGACTGCTTGACCAATGGGGACTGACTGAGCCCCGTGTCACAGTGAGGATCACTCTAGCAGCTGGAAGAAGGTATAAAAGAGAGATAGTGACATCATCACTTGGCCTCCTCCCTCATCTCAACACCTGGAAGAACATCTGGAAGAAAAAGACTTTGAAGTGGGGAAGTTTGGTCCCAAGTTGGAAGAGCTCCAGTCTGTGTATTGAGGAAACGTAGGCTGCCTGTACCATCTGTTAGGATGAGACACTGCTTGATTAAAATCTTGCTGTAGCGAAGCGACGACTCAACGGTGCGGCGCCTCCTGCTGGTCGTCTCAGGAATTAGCTCTTTCAGCACTCTGAGCGCCCTCTATTGGCCAGTGCCTCGCCTGCCTCAGGCCCCGGGTCCCTCCTGGACCCCGGTGCCCCTTTACCTCGGGGTTCTGCCCCAGCAGCACCCCCACTCTCTGGGTCTCCCCTCCCAGGGGAACCCCCACCTTGCCTCAGTGGCTACTGCCAGTCATCATCTAGCCCCCGCTCACTGGGGCAGACTGCAGTCTGTAATGGCCACTCATCATTGGCAAGGGGTTAGGACCTGCTGCCTTTGCCTATTCCCAGGCTGCAGCTCTGCAGCACCAGTACCTCTGTAGGCCTTCAACAAGGCCTGCAGCCTGAGGTTTTACCAGGCTGGAGCTCCCCAGCTCCCTTGCCCTATTCCCCAGTACTGCTCCACTTCATGTATCTTCCTCTCAGGTAGCTAGCCCTTCTCCCTCCAGGGCTGGAGAGAGAGACTCCCCTCCCAGGGGAAACCCCAATCAGCCTAGCTTGGCTGCCTTTAACTCCAGGAGTGGGGCAGCCGCCCCACTACACACCCTCCTCAAGAATGCTCACTGGCGGGGAGGGGGGTGTCTCTATCTCCCCAGCTTCCCTCTCAGCCAAGCCCGCAGGAGGTCTCTCTCCTGCCGCAGGGTTTCTATCAAGGGGAGCAACCTGCTTCCCTCCTCTATCGTCTGGGTCCTCACCATAGCGCTCTCAGCTCTCACGCGGGTTCCCTTATCTATTTGGGTTCCCAACGTAGCCCTCCCGGCTCCAGTGTGGGTTCCCTGGTTTGTCTGGGGCCTCTTTGCCCCTGACAGTTTCTTGTTTGGGGCTCCAGCCTTCCCTGTCCCTCCAGCCTGGTCAGGCTTGGACTGGGCCCCTTGGTCGGCACTCCCCCTTTTTCTTAGGGGGCAGTGCCTTTTTATATGGCCCTCGTGGCACTGGAAGCACCTCTTGTGCCTTCCCTTGGCCACGGCCTTCCCATTGTCTGTTTCAAGCTTAGCCCTTTCCTCAGGGCTAGCCTGGGCCCTGCAAGTCTCCTGAGGGCACTCCCTCTTCATGTGCCCCAGTTTCCAACAGGCCCAACAAGCTGCAGCCCCCCTGCTGACCCCCTGTTGACTTCACAGGGGGTGCGTTTTCTGGGTGGGGCCTCCTTGCTCCATCCCAGTAGGGGCACTCCCGCTTAAAGTGTCCCTTTCGCCCACAGGCATAACAGCTTTTAGGCACTGGCCTCCAGCCCCAGGTGCCTGGCCCCCGATGAGGTCCACGTGCCCTCCCCCGCAGCAGCTGAAGCAGTCACGCTTGCTGCTCGATGAGCTGGGCCACACAAGCCCTCCAGAACCAGTCCACCATTTTCTCTACCGTCAGTTCCTCAGCTCTCGGATCCGGGCAATAGTCCCACAGTCCTTGGCCTGCCCCTTGTATCATGGGCAACTGTGTGCCCACATTCTGCACCATGTGTAGCAAAGCGAAGACTCACTGGTGCAGCGCCTCCTGCTGGTCGTCTTAGGAATTAGCTCTTTCAGCACTTGGAGTGCCCTCTGTTGGCCGGTGCCTCACCTGCTCAGGCCCCATGTCCTCCTGGTGCCCTTTTACCCCAGGGATCTACCCCAGCAGCACCCTACTCTCTGGGTCTAACCCCCAACCCTCTAAACTCACCTTGCCTCAGTGGCTACTGCCAGTCATCATCTAGCCCCCGCTCACTGGGGCAGACTGCAGTCTGTAATGGCCACTCATCATTGGCAAGGGTTAGGACCCTTCTAGAAACCCCAATCAGCCTTGCTTGGCTGCTTTTAACTCCTGTTCTCCAGGAATGGGGCAGCCACCCCACTACACTTGCTAAATCTATTTAAGTTAGAACTTAAGAAACAAAAATAAATTCAGTTTAAGTAACCAACTCTGATCTCTATGCCTGCAAGTTAGGACTTAAAATCTATCTTTCTGTTGTGAAGAAAACTGTTTTATATTTTACCTAAAATTGTGGTTTGGATGAAGTGCTTGAGGAATCTTAGCTCAGACGACACAGCCTAGTGTATGTCCATTCCACACTGAGGAAGTGGCGAATGAGCTTACACTGGCCAGGCTTCTGACCAGTGCAAGATGGTGCAGTTCAGCGGTGCAAGGGTGGGGAGCTGGGGGGAATTGGCTGGAGCCTCCCTATTGATGGTTCATGAGTAACTCAGTTGGCTGTGTCCCTGCCTGTGGATGGCTGTGTAAGAGCAGTGCCTGCCAGAGGCTTGGAACTTGACATTAGCATCACAGTGTGGGGGACAACCTAGGTTGCTGGGTTTGGAGAGCTCAACACTCCCACAGTCCAGGTTGCACCCCGGGGACCCTGTCACACCCAGGTCCTTAGAAACCCGGGTTAGGCCCAAAATAGTGTCCATTATGGTATCACCAATCTGTAGATACTTTGGAATTAGACACCTAAGTACATTTGTTTTGACTTTATACAATGATTTGGAAAATGTTTGGAGAATCTACTAAGACTTCAAAATCTGAGTGTTATTCAAGTAGTTAAAAATTATGATTTAAAACTCATGACTTCATACATGAAACATTTATATCTTGTTCACTTCAATCAGTTTTATGGTTTAGTGCATTACGTTTACATGCAGATGCATTTATCCGTAACACACCACTTTCCATTTTCAGTAAAGGGAGGATATTAAATTTTCCAGACATACCTATCTTCTAGAAAATTCTCTGTAAATATATATATTCTTGCATCTAGTCAATAGTTGCATCACTAAATGATACTGACTTGATTTTAATTTGAAACCTCATGTCCCATTAATATTTTAATATTGTATTAATATTTTAATATCTTAAAAACATTTCAGCTTTGCTTTCCAGTAGAAAGTGAAATGTAGTTATGAATAATGTTCTTTATGTAAACTTGCATTGTATCTTGGAAGTCACATAAAAGGTCGAGTGAGGCTACTTGAGGCAACTTAAACTTAAGCACCCTAAGTTTTCTAAGGTTTCAAAAATGATACAATGGGGCCTTCTTCCCTGTCCCTGTTTTCTCTTTCCCTCTAGGGATGTACAAATTCCCTTTACATACAGTTATCAGGCAGGTTCTAAAAGAGTCCCTCAATTTTACATGGTTAAATACAAAATTGGTACAATTGTAACAAGTACAGCATTAACCAGTTCAGCAGAACCACTGATGTGCTTAAGTTAGTCAACACCTGGAAGAACGTCTGGAAGAAAATTACTTACATTTTCACTTTTGATTCCAGGGGCTGCAAGTTGATAGGATATTTTTCGATATTATTCTCCACATCCATAGCAATCTGATGGCTATAAAAAATGTTTTAATCTATTTCAGCTGACATTTTTATAATCATTATGAAACTATATTCAGACATTTTGACATGTACATAGCAGAGCTACTTATTTAAAAATGCCATGGGTGGCGGGGGAACGACACAGCATCCAACGCTACTTAGAAGGGTAACAAAACAAAAAAATTGAATTCCAAATTACAGTCCCTATCCTGCAATCAGATGCATGCAGACTTCAACACTAGACCTTTCAGTTTCAGATGCTATATAGCACCAAAGACAAATACACCTGGTGAAGAAACTGATGGACATAAAAACCAGTGACAAGTGTAACATATTCCTGCTAATTTAACTTCCATCCCAGAGGCTATACGTGAAAATCAGGCAAGTAAAATGGAAATATTATAAAGCAAATTAATTACAGTAGCAAAAGTCATGCAAGAATAAGAAAAGAGATTCTTATCAACAGAAGTTGACAAAGGAATTTATGCTGCAAAGTGTGATAAATTTAAGAAAACCATAAATATGCTGGAAGATAAAACTGCAGATCTCAAGAACAGAGGTGAACTCACACAATGGGATATTGGCTTGGATGGGACTAATTGCATGAGCGAGGACACTGGGCATGAGACGAGTTCACAAGATGAACTCCACAAGTGTGAAATCCATTTTTATTTTGAGAGTTTGACACCCAATTACATCATTTAACCAGCAGAAGTTATCCTCCCTTATATAAAAATCAGCAAATATTTAGGTGTGAGATATAAAGCCATAAAAATTCTTCAGCATCTCTCCAAGTGAAATATAAAATGTTCACACAAAAAAACCCAAACAAAAACAAAAAAACCCTCTGCAAGTATGCCTCAGAAGGCAATAGTTACAGAGCAAACTTATATTAAGAGTACATATTTAAAGCAAGTGATTACTCTTTGCTATGTCCCCTTTTGTGTTTTGCTGTTCGACTTTGTACAGTTCAAACACCTGCTCCCGGTACTGTCAGTCCTGACAATAGTTGTAGCAAACAATATACTTCTTTCAAACTATCTTGTCCACTGCGCTAATCGTTATACTAAAAAAATATTGCTTGAGTGACAGCAATTTTTTACTATATTATGTGAAAATGCTATGCGAACCACTCCAAAATCTTTTCATACGTACCTTTCAAGTAAATATTTGTCATCACTAACTTGTTCTAAGGTATGCTGCAGCCTTTTGGGTTCTTCCTGCAAGGAAAGAAATAACAGATTTCAACATGCTGACTTTATTATTATTATTATTATTAACAAACATTTATATTGCAGTAGTGCCTGAGGCCTCACCCAAATCAGGACCGCATTGTGCTACGCACTGTACAAACATATAGTAAACAGCAATTCCTGCCCCAATCTTTATCTAAACACCTATTCTTAGATTTCTAACCACATTTATTTATCTCAAAGTACCTTTCAAAGGTGGTCAGTATCATTATCACTAGCTATCCATGGGGAAACTGAGGCACAGAGGTGAAGTGACTTGCCCAAGGTCACCCAGCTTTGCACACACGAGAGCACACATATGTTTCTATTTACAAATGCATCCAAAGGTACTTCAATAAGTGAGCAAAATAGACAGAACCACCACCTCCAATGAATCATATACCTTAAGCCTCAAGGAGTTCCAAATGCCAAATTCACAAAAGCTAAAGGTAGTCGCCTATATATTATCTTAGCCTATATTGCACAATAGCCAATACCTAGCTACAGAAAGTATCACATACTGTAATGGCCAGGGTCACAGAATCAACAACTCTGATAAATACACGCGCCCAAAGTGTGCACAACTTAATGTCAAAACAAAACAAGCCTCCCCACACACACACCTCAAGGAAACAGTTTATCAGAAATGCACTGTAACTCCCTCAAAACTGGAGAAACTTAGTCAGCTCTGAAAGAGTTTAAGCTTTAACAGATATTTCTTGCACAAATTGGAGGGTTTTTTTCCCCATTTTCTTTTTAAAGTCATCTCTTCCCTCACTGTGTTGTGTTTTTATTCTGTACGTATAAAAGAATACTATGACACTGAATGCTCCCTTCATAATCCACTATTTGGGAAACTTTGGGCTTGTTACGTGAGCACCTAATTTAGAGTTAGGCATATTCCCCCAGCCTGGATGAAACTGTTTAACTATTACTCCAGCATGGTATGTTTTGTAATCCAAAACAAACACCTAATGGCAACTGAGGGGAAACCAGTAAATTCTTCAACATGCCCAGGACTTTCCCTGAAAAATAGGTACTGAACCTTCAAAAACTAGTCTGAAGGTATGTCCTTATTGTTGTGTACTTATCTTTTCTGATTAAGAAAAAGTAGGCATGGACAATAAACTGCCAAGAGTTCTCACTTTCAGCCATTTCCTTTTGTTCTACCACTGAACAATGCTAAGATCTCATAATTAATGGAATCACTAGCTGGGACTTTAAGCCCAACATCTTTACTGTGGTGTCAGCATTAGTCCCTGTTTTTTGTAGAGGAAATTCCTTAGATCTCTCTTAGCAAAAACATGTCAGGGAATGTTTAAATCCAAACATAGCTCAAGTCCACCTCCCATTCCAGTTAATAGGAATTTTCCCCGTGAATTCAATAGGAGTTCAACCTAGCCCATAAATCACAACACTGAGCTACTGTTTGAGAAGCAGAAACTTAATCTGATTGGCAGGTTTTTATTGTCCAAAAGGCGTGACAAAAGGAAAAAGGCCACTTAAATTTTTAAAGTTCCTTCACTTTTAATAAAACCGATGAGTAACCAGTGAGAAAATTGGTTTACAAATATGACTCAAAGCAGGATTTTTAAGCCTGATTGTGTATAGTTTTGTTTTGCTTGAAACATAAATCTAAGTAACAATGAACTGCTGAATAAGGTTTAGGGCAGCTCAGGACAAGGCTATTGGTCACCAAGGTCCCCTAGAAAAGCAATCCAAAGCACCTCTAGGGTCTAGGCTGGAGTACAGCCATATTCCTTTACTCCTCCCTGACAGGGAATGAAATCTCAGAACATAATGCAAAAAGATTCCCTATAACACCAAACACTGCTTTCTTACAATGAAAGGGATACAGAGATGACTATTAGTCAACTCCCATATAGAGATAGAGTTAATCTAGTAGTGCATAGAAATTCTAGGGAGCAGCACTGATATTGAGTATTTGTATTACAGTACAGTACAGACCAAGAGGCCCCAATCAGTGATTTAGGGACAGAGTGGAGGAGCAGGCTCACTGTGCTAGGCACTGTACAGATGTGTAGTACAAAGAGTCCCTGCTGAAAGAGTTTACAATCTTGGATAATGACAAGATGCTACAGATGGATGAAACAAACAGTGATGTATGAAAACTAAGACAGACCCATAGGAGCGTGTTTTCATATAGACTAACTTTGTACACAACATCGCTCACTACTAGTCTTCTTGCCATTAGTAACCGGCAAGTTTTTGTAGGCGACGTGGCAGAACCGAGTCTTAAAGAGAGATCTGAAGGACAATAAAATGTCAGTTTTACTTTTGTTTTCCTGGGAAATTTCGGTCATAAGTGAGGGGTGGAGTGGAAAAGTGCGTGGAGTTGTTTGTGGGAGAAGGAGCTTGTCTCTTCTGTTGCTTGCGGTGAAAGGGCTTCACCCAACTCAATTCTTATGTTTCTGAGTGACGCTTTGGAAGTCATCAGTGGGAACTTCTTAGAGGATACAACTAACGTCATGGGGCTCCCATTTGTCCCTCTTGCAGTGGGTTCTCATTATTAGATGCCGGATTCTTTCACTGGGGTGAGTACCTCATGCAACTGTTTGCATACCCCTCTTTGGGGAGCTGGATGTGGCCTATTGCCCCATTTTGCATGGTGAGACCTTCTTCCCAGACAGCTAAATGCAACCACTGTTTGTGATCTACTCTGGGGAAAGTAAGTTCCAGTGTCCGGAGCCTCTACTGACCTACTCGTCATTAAATAAATAAATAAAACAACATATTCTACCCTCATAATATAAAATTATTAAAAACATGGTTATTCAAAAACCGCAGAACTACTCCATCTGCAGCTTCATGCGTCTTGCAGTTTGTTTTTGTGAATTAATCATTTGATAATTCATTATATGTACTGCACTTGACGGCCATTCAAGAAGCCAACATGTGGTTTCATGTCATCTCTTAGCTCATTAATTTTAGAATAAAAAAAGCTAAAAAAATAAGCCAATGAGGGTCAAGCAAGGATTTAAAGTGAATTACCTCTCCTGCTAGCACAGAAGATTTTCTCACGGTCAGGAAGGTTAAAGTAATTAAAAAGATAAAAATGAGGAAATTTGCATTATATAGACCCCTTCCTTATCTTAGCTGATCTGAGGATAAATTAAACATTTTGGTTTGCAGTAAATCCATTGCCATATTTATTAACACAACAGCTCAGCCATCCATACGCTCTGCCTTCTCAAATAAAGCCTATATTGTGGAACTGAGGAATTTTAGATGGCACTTTTTAATCTTATACAAGAGTGCATAGACGGTGTGCTGTATAACATGAAACAAGATCAATCAGTAGCTGATATACTACTAATGCAGCTTTCATTTCCTGGTGGCCTTGGAAGCACTATTACTGCAAAAGTATGTTTTATGCATAAAGTAGATTTGTTAAGATGGCAAGTTTTTTGCTCCAAATTTCCCCCCTCTGGATCTCTAATCGGAATAATCACTATTGTTGACCTACAGTAACTGCCAAATTGCTGTGCAAGATTTAGAAAAGTTTACTGTTTCCTGCCACTTAGCCAGCAATTTAAACTGGCCCAACCATGAAACGTCTGTTTTATTCTTACTTTCTAATTCTACTCTCCTACAAGAATATCCTTTTCTGATGTGATATAATTAAAAACTCCTTCAAAATTGCCTGCCTTTGAAGTACGATTGAACCTAAAAGATAACCTTTTAGTTTCCTGAATCACTCCACTGGTCATTTTGTTTTCAGTATATCCCAGAGCATTGCAAGGTAATTTAGAATGTGAAAACAATTTGCAATTGACTTTATATATTGCCATGGGTGACAAAACCTGCATTACTTACATAAATCATTTTTGGTGTTTGACATCATTTTATATTAACCTAAGGGTGAAGACAAACTAAAAAAATTGGTTGTGACATTTTTGACCATTCAATCATTCAATTAAATATCATTGAACATTCTTTATGGAAGCTGTAATAAGGCAACTACAAAAGGGGCGAGTAATGTTTGTATAATTTGGAAGAGTAGAAGACGTAAAATCTATACTAATTTCAGTTTTGTGTCATTAAACATGAAGTATTGATTATTGCTCCTTGCAACAAAATTTATGAAGCTAGCTATGTTGTTGTGTCCACAAAGTGATTCTGATGTTTTGCCCTCAGACCCCAAGTGCTATAAATGATGGGTTACAGTGACAGCTGGGATGCTGTTGTTCCAATTCACAGCCTGAGGAGATACATTTCATAGATTACACCAGGAGTGACCCAGCTGCAAATTCTAACTTCAGAAAATTAAATTGGAAGAGATCCAGACTTCTGTTGGAATACACTGAGACTTACAATGACTCTATAAACCTTGTTATAATGTAAATCTACGGTAACATTTACTGTAGTTTTCTCTTTCTTTACTGTTACACATGGACATTAATAAGTAATCAGTTTATAAAAAGTTTGCAATGACAGCTAGAAATGCAAGGTTGCTTTTTAGATGAGGAGGCTAAAATAACTGTACCTGTCATTTTGGCAATGAGGTTACACATTCTATTTGTGAATTAATGTTTCTGTAGCCTTGAGGATCTGTACATTTAATGAAGGATAATGCCTTGCTATTGCACATAAATAAATTATTTGGAAATACTAACGTTCCAGTATGGAAAACTATTTCAATCTGTAGATGTATCACAAGCATGTAATCTGCATAAAAGCAAAGCAGGGCTTAGACCATATTTTCATATCCTACTAGCCTATTCAGAATGCATTATGAGAACTTGCTTTTACCAGTTACATAGGGTCTCGGTTATAGAGTAACAAGGAGTGGGGGGTCTTATTTCTCTCTCTCTCTCTCTGGGGCATTGCTGAATCCTGCTCTGCACAGCCAAAAGGCCAGCCCTGTGAGGGCCCATATGTAGTGATACAGACCCTTATCTTGCGAAATTGCCCGGGCAGAGTGGCTCTGATATTTCTACCTTGAGCTTTTGTATTAGCCAACCAGACTCAGATTAGGTCACTGTTTGGGGGATCAGTGTTTGTGATGTGAACACTGATCCCCCTCTGTTTGGGGAATCGGTGTTCACGTCACACTCCCCGTCAGCACCCAGCGCAGGCAAGCTAATGATCCAACCAATGGACCAAATTCGGTGATGAATTCTGGTCATATGCCACCTGAGGCACATTGCACATACGCTAGGAAGATGACGACTTGTTTGGCCCATCTGACAACGTAAGAGGTGTGAATGGATAATGAATTTAGGGGAAACGCCTGGTAAATATCACATCTGCCACCTCCCTTGGCACATGGTAAATTCAATCAGCAAATCAAACTGCAAATGTGGACCATAAGGGAGGTGTGACTGTGTGTGCCCATGTGCAATGGCATTACTGAGTCCAGGTTCAAAAATGAGAGCTGCAGAGAGATTTTGGCTCTTCAGTTACCATATTAAGCTCCACAGCAGTGGAAATATAGAACTCCCAAGAGACTCTGCAACTACAACTGCAGAACCTGTAATATTAAATATACACTTGTACCAAAGCAAACCGTGAAGTTTCTCCATATATATTTTAAACCTGCAACATCTACTTTTTTTTAATAGTCTGAGTTCTCTTTTTATCCAGTTTAAGGCACTTAAAGAGTTAACTATCCCTCATAATAGTGCTGGAGTTGCCAGGGTGATGGTTCCTCAATCAGATGGATGTATTTCTGAGAACGCATGGGAAGTACCAGAGTTTTGCAGAGATTACTCATGCAGCAAGGTACTTGCAAGAAAGGGGTTTGCTTTCACATTAATAAGGAAGTGGGGAGGAAAGGAAGAAGACAAATGAGCAGTAACAACAGTAAAAAAGTTGAGGGCAAAGAACTGTACTGATTTCTGGTGAGTTGCATTTAACTTTATATCAGAAACTGTGACAGAAAACTGCCTTTTTTATATTAATTACCGACCCAAACCCAAATGATTTACACTATGTAATTAAAGGGGACTAAGGGAAAGGTTTTGCATTAATTCAGAACTTACCACAAAGGAGGAAGTGATAGTCTTTGGAATGTGCAGAGAAGAGACTTATGTGCAGGTACATTTAGTACAGAAAACATTTCTTGAATGTTTCTAGGCCATGGGAAATAAATAGTCCAAAAATCTAAAGGACAATCTAATTTCATTTGGAAATGTCTGTTTTTAAAAGCAGTTATTAGTTTAGGTTAAAGAAAATCTGTAACCAAGATAAATTCTGTCA
>NW_020664439.1:28947515-28995793 GCF_002925995.2 Terrapene triunguis | reverse complement strand
AGGCAGGATCCCTGCCTGCCCTGGCTCCATGCTGCTCTGCTCCCTGAGGTGGCCGGCATGTCCAGCCCCTAGGCGGAGGGGCCAGGCCACTCTGCGCAGTGCACGCTGCCTGTGCCCACAGGCACTGCCCCCGCAGCTCCCATTGGCCGTGATTCCTGGCCAAAGGGAGCTGCGGAGCCAGCGCTGGGGGTGGGGGCAGCGTGCAGTGATTCCCTGAATGCCCCTCGCCTAGGGGCCACAGGGGCATGCCGGCGCTCACAGCTCCAGCCCCGCGGGTGGGACGAGGTGCCTAGGCTCAGGGACCGGTGTCCAGCCCACGGCACAGACGTTTGCCACGGGCCGGATGAAAAGATGCAGCGGGCCACATCCAGCCCGCGGGCCTGCGGGGCCCCCCTTAGCCTGAGGCCCTGGGCTGCAGCCCCTAAAACCTCTGCGTTAATCTGGCCCTTTCATGAGTTAGGGCTTCAGGAGAACATGGGATTTTCAGCTTCTGTACCTAGAGTTATTAGGTTTGGGGCCCACGTGAGATATGTTTGGTCAGACAGTGTCTGTGGTTTTCTCTGGACTCTGAGGATGATTGGGTGTGGGGCAGTAGGAATCTCAGCCAGCTATTCCTGCCCCAGCTCTGGGGACATGGAGCCTTAAAGCACCATGTGCTAAGCCCTTCATGCTTGTGGCCACTTGGGAGCAACATGGCAAGAATGGGAGAAGGATCAAGGGTGGGGGTGGCCCCAAAGAGGAGACAAACCAGCGGTGGGAGAGGAAACCTGCCTCTCTCTCCCTTACATGGCTGATGATCCTCCTCTGGCTGTGCGGGAACTGAGAGATTTGACAGTCAGTCAGAGCCCTTGGTGCTGGCAACCATGCTGCTGGTTAGTTAACCCTAAATAAATATGGGTGTTTGTAAAACTGCCAAAGCAATTTCCCAGGGAAAATAACAGCAAGTTCTCCCTCCAGACACAACTACGATGACAAGCTTCTTCACCTGCTAATTTGCATTAAGAGGCTTTGTTATACCAGTACAGATTGTAAGGTTTTCCTGTTGTCTGTGGCAAGTCATACAGATGTCTTCTTCTTTAAAGAGTTTTCACACCCTTCCATCCAACTCCTGCCTTCTTAATTCTATCCTATTTGTTGAGTCCTTGTGTTTATAAAAATCATGTTAGCCTACTCAGTCTTGCTAACTTTAAGGCAAGAGTCTGTATATACATATCGATACAACTCCAGATGAGCGTAACCAAGTTGCAAAAATAAATTAATACATACATGAGCAAAAATTCTGATTTAGCTGCCATGATTACAGAATGTGGAGTTCCATATAGCTGTCCCTACACGAGAAAGGGTGATGGGGACCCACCCACAGAGGCATGCTTACCTGGAGGTAGGACAGAGGGACAAATGACTGGAAGGATGAACTGTGGAAACTAGCTCTTTTTCTGTCAGGAGCAAAAGTCAATATTAATGGCCAACAAGCAACATTCCTTGCAACCAAAATTTTGTCATCTGATGTAGTCTATAGTGTTTCGTAAATGTGGTCAGGAAGCATGAAGTGATTGCATTGCAGATTTCTCTCTAAGGAGGCCTTTTTGCTTTTGGGTCCATGAGGCAGCTAAGGCATGGGAAATATGGCATCTTATCTTGGCACAAATCTTGGCAGGCAGCTTATGTAGCTGTGGCATAGCTTCTTGAATACAGGAATTCGTTCCTTTAGATTTAATTAACTTCAAAGTCTTGATTCCTTGCTTGATAAGACAGTGACCACATGATCCACACTGGAAGCAGTAAGGCAGGTATCAGAAGAGTCCTAGGCAATTTGTATGCTTGAGGTTATATAATTATAGTTATATAATAAAATAATAATAATAATAATATAAGGTTTTAAGGAGAGCAGTCGTTGGGCCTCAGTCTTCTGACATGAAGAATGGATAGTGAAAGCTTTCTTACCTTCCTTGAAGGTAATTCAATGAATTCCATGAAAAGAGCAGTTTAGCATCCTCACATAGTGGAGAAGATATTTAAGGTAATCCCAGGCCTCCTGAGAAACGCTTCTGGAGGGTGATGCATCTATCATCCAAGACAGAATCAGGAGAGGTGGGAAAAGTATAGTCCAGGCATTACTTGAAATGGATGCAAAAAATCTCCAAGGTGTACAGGGGAAAGACAAACAAGTGCAGGGGGAGCCTTGTTTGGCTTGAAGGAGACAGAGATGAACCACTTCGAGGAAATTCTACCCAGATAGTGAAACAAAACAGGATTCATTTATCCTCATTAAGATTTTGAGGTATAGAGTACTGGGTAAAAGGATTCAGATTTCCCTTACTTAATTTGTGGATGAGTTCCTATTCTGCCAGTGGACACCATTTCTGGTCTCTAGAAGCTCGCTCTACATTTTCTAGAGAGTCTGAGCTTGGTCCTGGTTCACATGACCTTGGTCTGCAGTCCAGTTACTGAGACCAGACTCTAGGGCTGCATCCAAATTGCCGGGTGGCCAGCTGAGGCAGGGGCACTTATAGACTGATACAAGGCAGACTAGCGTGGAAACAGGCATAGGCTAGAGTAAGAGGAGCAAGAACAAGGGGAGTCTATTGAAATTGCTGGCAATGGGAGTGTTCCTGGCTAGGTAGTGACATTGAGCAGACAGGAGAGACCACTTCCCTTAGGAGCCTGTATACCTGCTTTAGGATTACCAGAGTGAGTCCTCACCTGCAGATAAGCCCCACCCCATTCAACCCGGGTTCAGCCAATCACAAAATCTGCAGGTAATTGCCTCTGATGATTCACCCCACACTCTGGCTCAGGGATGACTCATCAGACTTAAGCAGGCTCAGAGGTAACTCATCACAAGCTGCTACTACCTCTTCCACTCCAGCAAGTGAGTTACACAGTTGGTTGGAAAATGCTGACAATTTGTTGGAATTTGAAAAATTTGAAGTTTTGGAATTACCTCTGGTGAGAAGAATGAATCCTACACCATACGGACAGAAATGCAATTGAAAGAGGGTATTGTGTCAGATGACAAGCTTCCTACCCTTCCCCTCTGAATTTCATGGAACAGAAATGTGAAAAGCAATGTAGTAGTAGAAAAATAATCACTCAAGCTATATTGTTATGTGGCTTCTACAAAGAAAACAAACTGCAAATGGAGTCACAGAAGCTCCAAGCCACAGAATTGGCACTGGTTTATGAAAAGTCCTTAACCCTAAAATTTGCTAAATACTTTTTTTTTTAAAATCAAGTCACTTGTTTCCTTTCACTTTATTTCAAAGTCTACAGTATTTAAAGTTATAGTTAGTAAAGAGAAATAGAGCAGTAAATATTACACAAATTAAGCTTGTTAATCACACACTGTATTTCCTGTGCTGAATTACTCACATTTATTTTTAATATGTACTCTTAAGCTGCCCTTCTAATGCCCTCATTTTCCCCACAGTGCCTCTCAAAAAACCTAGTAATGATTACAAATAGGTTATATTACCCTTAAAAGTGCACATGGAAAATAAATTTGAAAAACTATTTACAGAAAAAAAATTCTGTAGATACCTCTTTGTTCAATTTTCCCAGATATCAGCATGCCCCCTGATTTAACTTCTGCAGAATCTAAATTTTTAGTCTGACAAGGTCTGTTAAATAGAGTGTTAAGCCTCTCCAGGGGATACAATGAACCTAGAGAGAGTGGGGACAGGAAACAAAAAAACAACCCTTTGCATTAAGATAGTTTTAATCACTAGTTTTTTGCACTTCATGCAGTCATTTATATTTGTGCATAGAGGGTACTTTCCATTGAAATGGGTCAGATTGCACAAAATGGCATGTATAACCCCAGAATTCACAACCAGGTCTTCACTCCTACCCAGCGAAGAATAGATTTTTCTAGACCCTAAACCAACTTTTCTTGTAGCGCGCACACACCTGGCACAGGAGTTTATCACAGGCTAAGGGAGAATGTTTTTGAGGGAGCCCCCAGGTGCTACATTATTGATTATAATAAATTCTAGGGTGTTTACATACAAACATGTTTAATGCAGTTGGTAAAATCAGTTCAAAGATCCTATTACAGCAATTAAAAATTTCAATGAAGGCTGCTCTCTGGTCAGTGGACATCTAATGAAGACTGCTCAGATCAAGAGACAAAAAGGCATTTCAAATGAAATAGAGTGTTACACATTTGGGGTTGTATTACATTTGCTTTGTCAAACTGTAAGAGACCCTTTTCAGTTATGGGATGAGTGCTCAGGGATTAATTTCCATTTATTTGGGTCTAGCTTAAGTTTTTTTTCAATCCAAGATTTAACACTGTTTAATACATGGTTCACTCTGAGCTGTAATGTTGATAGTGAGCAACATTTAATTGGACAGGATTAACAACTCTATGGGCGGTCTGATCTGTGATCTCACTTTGAACAATTTATCATATTGCTTTCAAAACACTCTCTCCAAATAAAAGTAACTAAGGGCAGGTCTACACTTACTTCCTGGTCCGGCCGTAAGCAATCGATCTTCTGGGATCGATTTATCGCGTCTTGTCTAGACACGATAAATCGATCCCGGATCGATCCCGGAAGTGCTCACCGTCGACGCCGGTACTCCAGCTTGGCGAGAGGAGTACGCAGCATCGACGGGGGAGCCTGCCTGCCGCATCTGGACCCGCGGTAAGTTCGAACTAAGGTACTTCGAATTCAGCTACGTTATTAACTTAGCTGAATTTGCGTACCTTAGTTCGAAGTGGGGGGTTAGTGTGGACCAGGCCTAAGTGTGCTTCAAAGTACTTTTCCATTCATATTTAAGAAACAAAATGGTGTACCAACCCCGCAGAAAACAGACTAAAGACTTTAAGAGGCAGCGTGCTCTAGCAGATAGGGCCAGGACTAGAAGTCAGGAGACCAGAGTTCTCTTCCCAGCTCATCCAATGACTAGGGGTTGACCTTGGGCAAGTCATCTCATCACTCTGTGCCTTCATTTCCCCTTCTTATCTTTGGTCTATCTAGATTGTAATTTCTTCAAGGCAAGAACTGTCCCTTGCTATGTGTTTGTACAGTACCTAGCACAATGGGGCTTTGATCTCAGTTGGGGCCTCAAGGCACTACAGTAATACAAATATCAGGTTTCAGTGGTAACCGTGTTAGTCTGGATCAGCAAAAAAAATGAGGAGTCCTTGTGGCACCTTAGAGACTATATCAGCAAATTTGTTAGTCCACAAGGACTCCTCATTTTTTTTTACAAATATCATCCACATTCTATTTTTAATAAGCATAAATTAATAAAGTAGACATCTCCATTATCTCTTCTAGCACTCCTACTTCCCTCTCATTTCCCCCACCCTTCACTTGTCTTTTGTGGGTCATCATCCTGATTACTGGGATAATCGTCTGTCTTTTTAACACTGCTGCCATTTTACTGCATAACAAGATTTTATTCTTTTGTTAGAGGTGATAAGAATATACAGGCTGCATGTTGTGGGCGCTCTCATGCATGCATTTGTCTTTCTAAATAATCAAATAAAAGTGTCAATCAAAAACCAAAAGCAGTCTGAAGAGAGGAAATGTCACATTGAACAGAAAATTAGGCCAAGAGCTAGAAACAAAGGGCAGGCATAATTAAAGCTTTTCAAACTGGAAAGAGGTTACCCGCTAATTAGAATACCACTGGGAAAAGCATTAAGCATCTTGGCTGTTTAGTGCAAATGACTAAGTGATGGTACTGCAAGCAAGATTTCTTGAGATCTAACTGATAAGTTGGACACTTATGGGAGCAGTAGCCATTAAGCAATTGATTCATGCTGTGTATTGCTCATGTTTTAACTATTCTAAATAGTGAGAGATGCTTCACTCAATATGTATTTTTTAATTGATTAAGTTATACTCATAGGGCAGTAATGGCCAGGACCAATTTATTTCTTTGAAGATTAGTAACAGGTTGCTTTTCTCCACTCCTCTAGAATCACCAATTCTTCGTGAATTTTCAAAAACAAAATATGGTTATTGTAAATATGCTCACTAATTTCTTTAATGCTCTCAGACACATGCCATACAGACCACCTAATTTGTACATGTGCAAGTTGTCTAGCTATTCCCTAACCTACTGTCAGGAATCAGGGCCTGCAGCAGAACCAGTCTGCAAGCTCCAGGCAACCTAATGAACATAGCCTACCTGTAACGGGCTGCCTAACTGGCTAGAATGCCCGGTTGTTTGGAAGAATCAGCACACTGGTACCTAAACCCAGCAGCGGCAGTTTAGTGGCTACTCAAAAGCATTCACCCAGGGTTGGGATAGCACCTGTGCTTGCTTGTTCCCAGCCTTACTCCTGTCCCACCTCACTCCAAGTAACCTGGCTCTGACTCTTAGCTCTGGCATCTGACTCCTGGCTACGGAAGCCTGTTCCAACCACTAGGCTTCACCACCCACACCCTGGTCACTGACACCTATTTTGTAATCACAAACTTTATTTGGAAGATGTTTAACGTATCAATTTGTCATTTTCATCCCTTATTTATACTATATTGTATGTACTTCAATATATTTCCAGTATAAAAGATACAGAAAAAATGTACTAGACTAGCCAGTCCATCTTCCTACAATATTTCCTTGTGTTTTATACAGTCTAGATTAAATTTTCTGCCACATCCCTAAGAAAACTATTCCACAGTTTAACACATCATCAAGAACCCTTTAGGGATACACATCCTTAGTTTTGTTTTCAGCCTGTTCTTCATTTCAGCCCAGTTCTCCTACTACAACACCCTCATGCACACCTGTATGATAATTAATTCTTTCCCTTGGTGTTTATAACCTTCAGCTATTCATAGGTGATTAATGTCCCTCATTCTAGCTCACTGCTTAGTTAATAACATTATTTTATTCATAAGTCTCATCATTTCTGTTGTTCTTCCCAGATGTAAGCTCTCTGGGCTGGGGCTGTTTTTAATTATAAGACAGCACCTAGCACTATGTATGTACATCACTTAGCACAATAAACTACATCCAGTTGGAGGCCTTTAAGCACTGGCACAAATAATCTCGCTCTCATTTGTTATTATTATATAGTGAGGGCCAAAGCTGAAATTTCTCTTTATGACCAAATGTAAACCAATGGTCTGGAAATCTAGCGATCATCTCTCACATGTAGGTATGTATCTCTCGGAGGATGACCTCCAGAGCTTTGCTCCATTTTCCATTAAATAAATAAAATAGTGTTCTTTCCTTCCTTCAGCTTTGCTAGCATTGAAAGAAATCTTTATTTCCTTCTGCTAAAGCAGATACCATTGCTCTACTGCTTTACTGTATTATACCAGTGTTTCTCAAACTGCGGTCCCTGGACCCCTGGGGGCCTGTGAGGGTACTCCAGGGGATCCGTGGTTCCCGCTGATCAACTCCTCTCCCTACCTCCCTCAACTCCTGCACACCAGGAAACAGCTGTTCCCCACCGTGCAGGAGGCGCTGGGAGGGAGGGGAAGGAGTGGGGACTGGGCGGAATCATGTCCAGGGCCACTGGTCCTGCTAATCAACTCCTCCCCCTCCCTCCGAGTGCCTCTTGCACGTCACGGAACAGCTGTGCAGCAGAAGGCGCTGGGAGGGAGGGGAAGGAGTGGGGACAGGACGTGCTCAGGGGAGGGGGCAGAAAGAGGCAGGGAAGAGGAGTGGCAAGGGTGGAGCTGGGGCGGGTTGGGGCTTTGGGGGAAGTGGTGGAGTGGGGCCTAGGGCTGAGTGGAGGGCTTGGGGGGGTCCTTGGGCTGCTAAAGTTTGAGAACTGCTGCATTATATCATAGCTGTAACAGTTCTGAAAAGCTTGCACAAGAGTGAAGTGTTACTCAGAGCCATGTTAGATTTCTTTTAAAAAATGCTTTTTTATATCTTTCAAGAATAGTGTTTCATCTGAGAATACACCTGCTTTTTAACTTTTGCTAAGAAAACCAAACAAAATGAATTCTCTCTACAACTGTTTTTCCATAGCTGAAGCACTACTGAAAGTTACAGCCCTATGGGCATTGAGGAGAGGGAGTGAAGCAATAACAGAGTTACATAAAACCTGGTGACAAATATTAGAATACAGTTACACCATAAAACCAAAGAGAAAATATTCTTTAAAATTTAGACTTGGTTACACTATTTTTGAGCTAGATGTCTGAGTTGTAGAATGAAATATCACTATATGTCCATGAATCATTGATCAATATCCCTTATCAACTTTAATTATGGCATAGTAAGAAAAATCTCCACTTTACCCATTTAAAAATATTCAAACAATACTTTTGTTTTAAATTGCAGCTACAAAACTGGCTGAGGTTTAAAACTAGAAACTTGGAATGGACAGATTTCAGTGAAGGCTAGTTTGCCTGGAATGAGAGAGTTAGCTTTATCTGAATAATGTTAAGACTTCTTAAATTACAATATGTATGTACTGTAGAAAAGTGTATACTGATGACTCAATTAATGCAATGAGCACATGTACACTGTTTTGTTTGAAGAAGCGCATGGTGATATAGGCCATATAAAAAAAAAAAAGAGTAAGATTGCATGATCACTCAGTATTTAGGTTACTTTGCCAGGAAACAAACATGAGTGGTCATCTTGCCAAAGAGGTCAATAAGCATTGATGCTGCTGCTCAAGTCTTAATACCCAAGAAAAAACAATGTAATGCTGCTTTCTTCCTCTATTCACAGCCATAAGTGCCAACTCCATGGGTGCTCCAGCCCTGGAGCACCCATGGAAAAAAATTAGCGGGTGCTTAGCATCCACTGGCAGCCCTGCTGATCAACTATTCCCCCTCCCTCCCAGTGCCTCCTGCAAGCCACGGAACAGCTGCTCAGAGGTGTGCAGGAGCCGCTGGGAGGGAGGAGGAGGAGTGGGGATGGGTCATGCTCAGGGGAGGGGCAGGAAAAGGGCAGAGTGGGGGCAAGAAGAGGTGGGGCAGAGGTGGGGGCTTGGAGGAAGGGATGCAGTGGGGGTGGGCCTGGGGCAGAGTGGGGGGGGTGGTCAAGCACCCCCCCGGTAGAAAGGAAGTTGGCGCCTATGCTCCCAACATATGCATAATGTTTCCACCAATAGTGTATGTAGTGCAGGAAGTGGAGGTAGGAAGGCAGGAGAAGAAAGCTTGATAAACTTTACAGTTGTTAATTACTGACACTGTTCTCCAATAAACATCAGTGGACCAAAAGCACTGACTAGGCCTGCCAGCCCTGACGGCCTCCGCTAATGCAGCTCAGCAAGTGTTAAAAACATGCTGTTCAGTAGAATGCATCTTGCCAGACTGACCTAGCTCTCCAAAAGAACCAGTAAGTCATTATCTCATCCTATTCAAAGGAACAGGTCAGATACAGCAGTAATAGCTTTTTTTTCCTTCTGAATTGAGGGGTGAGCACACTGTACCCAAATTGAGAAGAAAACTACTTTCTTCACAGTGTCTGGAGCATGTAGGATCACTGTCCCATTTTGGTGTGTAGCCTAATATAGTCAGAGCATGCATCTTACAGTGAAAACATTAATCAGGCGCTGCAGCTTTTCTAATTTTTACTGCTGGCTCTATTACACTCTTGTGATTGAAGCACTATGCCGCCTCTAGCCAAATCAGACACCGAAACAAGATTCACGCTTTATTACTTGAAATAAATCTTCTGAAATAGACTTCCCACTCAGGAGAATGTCCTCATATGCAACAATTGTTTATATGATTGAAGCTGTGTCATCAACTATAGTATTAAGCAGAGAAAATGTGTCCTCAAAAGTACATCACTTCCCAGCTCATGCAATAGAAATGCCATCACAATCTGCTCCCACTTTGAAACATTTAAGGCACTATCAGCTAACAGGGAATTTAAGCTTAACACAGGATATTACTCATACAAGACAGCTAGAGTTGCCAACTTTCTAATAGCACAAAACTGAACACCCCTGCCCCACCCCTTCCCTGAGGCCCCGCCCTTGCCCCACCCCTTCTCCAAGGCCCCAGCCCCACTTGCTCCATCCTCCCTCCCTCAGTTGCTCACTCTCCCCCACCCTCACTCACTTTTACCAGGCTACGGCAGGGGGTTAAGGTGCAGGAGGGGGATGAGGGCTCTGGCTGGGGATGTGGGCTCTGGGGTGGGGCCAGAAATGAGTGGTTTAGGGTGCGGGAGAGGGCTCCAGGCTGGGGCAGAGGGTTGGGGTGTGTGGGGAGATGAGGATTCCAGCTGGGGATGCAGGCTCCGGGGCTGAGGGGTTTGGAGTGCAAGAGGGAGTGCGGGCTCCGGCAGGGGGTTTGGGTGCAGGAGGGGACTCCGGGCTGGTGCAGGGGGATGGGGTGCGGGGTCCCAGCGGCACTTACCACGGCTCCCAGGAAGCAGCCACCAGGTCCCTGCAGCCCCTAGATGCAGGGGAGGCTCCATACACTGCCCTCGTGCCTGGAGACTCCACCCCCGCAGCTCCCATTGGTTGTGGTTCCCAGCCAATGGGAGCTGCGGAGCCGGCCCTTGGAGCAGAGGAAGCGTGTGGGAACCTCCCTGGCCACCCATGCATCTAGGGGCTGCAGGGAGCCTGCCTTAGCCCTGGGCCCTCACTGCACCACTGACCGGACTTTTAACAGCCCGGTCGAGGGTGCCAACCGGAGCCACCAGGCTCCCTTTTCGACCAGGTGTTCCGGTCAAAAACCGGACACCTGGCAACCCTAAGGACAGCCAATGTTATCAGCAGATTTAAGATCTTATACTTCAGGTACTGCTTGAAGAGTAACCTGTCTAGAATGTTCCCCCTCACGCAGTACAAGATATCCTAAGTGTTCCAAAATCATTATCATCCCTTATCTCAGAAAGGTATGCTGCAGCATAGAGGCAGATTTCTGTAGAGGAGGGCAATCTATGTAGGCTGTTTGTTGAGTGAGATTTGGGGAAGTAACTCTGGGTATTTAAGATGAACCAAATGAAAAGTAATTGCCCAGAAAGCAAGGCCTCCGTCAAAGTGAGATACACCAGAACTGATGAAGACCTGAAGAGTTCTGTGTGGCTCAAACGCTTGTCTCTCTCACCAACAGAAGTTGGTCCAATAAAAGATATCATCTCACACACCTTGTCTTTCTAATATACCTGTTAATTATCTGCCACCTGGAAATGCTAAGATAGCTAATAGATAAGCCCAGGTGCGAGCAGTTGTCTCTGCATATTTTTAGTCTACAGTGGTTCTGTGCATTTGTGTAAATATTTCCTATGTTATATGCTGAACTACTAACCAACCAGTTTTTATTAGGGTCTTAATCTTTATGTATAGTGCAATTTCCACCAAACTGTCTTGTTTACCATCAGCATGAAATACTGCTTCTCCACACAGATAGTAATGAAGCCACTCACTCATTCTGATAACTGTAGCCACGTAGGCACCGTAAGGACCCGACCCAACCCACAACTCATTAATGTCAATCAAGGCTGTGCTTATTAGAAACAGTAAACACATCTTATGCCTCGCTCTTTGTCCCCAGCTTTACATTTCCTGCTTCTCTTGTTCAAACTGGATGATAGTATCTAGGTACATGTAAGAAATACTTCATACTCTGCATCTGACAACTGTTTATCCATAGGTATCAGTGCAGCTGCAAACAATTTTAAAGAGATGCTGAAACAGGAAAACAGTCCTGCCGAATGGAAAAACCTTATGGCACTATCACTGCACTGCATCTGTTCTGAGTGATGCTGTTCATAATCTGCTTCCAAGACAACATCCTGCAAAGTAGACAATAATGCTTTGCATTTATATAGCACATCTAATCAGAAGGACTTGCCAGTTCATTACAAACAGCTTCCACACTCCTGGGAAGTAGGTTTGCATATCACTTTACAAGCTGACAGAATAAGGCCACATAGCAAATCTGTCACAGGTCACATAGCAATAGACTGCAACTCTTAAGTAAACATCAAGTCCTGTTCTCTGATCACTAGACCACACTATCTAAGGCACTTGGTTACACCAATGCTAGACTCCTTTATCCAATACTCTCGGCAATTCATCGCTAATTGATAAATCAATCTGGGATGGAGACAGTACCATTTTAGGTATACCAGAGGCCCAATATCTCAAAACCTACCTAAAATACAGTTTGTTAGTCAAATTAATCTTATTCTTGACTGGAAAAACTGAAATTGGAAAATTTAAAATCCCATGTAATATAATTGCCAAAAGAAAGCAATAGCAAAAGCAGAAGATTAAATGTCATATGGTAAGTAAAAGCAGTTTGATAATGGCAAAGAGTGTTCTGCACTCTTATTTAAAACGACTGTTTCTATGGTACCTGAGTATGTGAAGCGGAAGCATTTACAAAGTGAACAATTTCATCAACTGCAAAAGCTGTTTATTCCAAGTACACACTAGGTACTGCAGGCCACGATTGGTATTGTGCAATGGAATAAGAGTTTTACCAACCAAAGCCCCTTCAAAGTAGAAATGTTAGTTTGAAGATATGAAATGGTTTGTCACTACTGCCATCTTTTCATAGTGCTGTCTCCAAATAAAGAGGTGTTTTTAGGGGGACTCAAGCAAAACTCTAGTTGAACTGGTTCTCACTCAGATCTGAATAGGAGACAATTAAGCTTTTACTTTTATGTAGTCAGCTCTGTAGGATTTTGCAATGACACCGATATCTAGCATTTAGACTGGATGGCACAGTGAACTGCAATTCACTCAATCCTCTTTGTATAGTGTTTTAGCGTAGCTATGCCATTCCCAGTGACTGGATATTACTATCACTGTGTAGGACCATGGTGGGTTATTGGCTTTCCCCATTTGTCATAATATACAAATGGAACAGTCAACCACAGCTAATAATCTTTCACATACCTTAATAGTGTGATTTGGGATTAGTTGTTTCCTTCTGTCATATCAGCATCTTACAAAGGGTATATTAACATGAGTAGACAATGAGGAAGTGCATGTTATTCTCCAGCATATTCAATTAGAGCTAGATTGTAAATTAATTGAGGCAGAGATCTGGTGTTTGGTAAAACACTTTCCAGATGTACAGTGCCCCATAAATAGAACACTTAGTTAAATGTTTAATTGTCACCTTTGAAACAATTAACACATCAGTTTAATCCCAAACCAATTTGAAATGTCCAACGTGCAGGATAAAGAATAGGTGATTACAGCAGACATGCAGATAGGCCCTTAACTTTTGCTGCACTGTTGGGGACCACTATAATATGGAACCATACTAATTTGTCACGTGGAACATCTTAACTACGTGTCTGTCTCATAGGTGAAATAATCTCATTTTCACTACACTGAATCCATAGTTAATCATTTAATAGTCATTAATATAATTGTTCAATCTACTGTGGACTCTTTATAATCTGTGTATAATTTAACATGCCATATAAAAAGCTGGCCATAGATTAGTCTCAAAGGCAAATTACAGCAGTATTCAGCTGCCTTTTTAATATCTTGGCTACAGTTAAATGAATCCTACAGCTATCATGGAAAGTAACAGGTTTAGGAGGAAACATACGCATCTAATCCACCTAGCTAATTTTTCTGTATAAAAAAATAAATGTAATTGCCAATTGTAGGACATTCTGTTCAAGGAAAAATAAACCATGTGGACTTTTTCTTCCATTAATAGCAACAAATGACAGTTACTAAATAGCACAAAAGGTATACAAAATGTTTTGATTAATGAAGCTAGGATTTAGCTACTCAGCAGTTTATGCTAAATTCCTACTGCCATTAAATGTTCAGATTATTTCTATTATATAATTTGAGGTGCTGCTAGAGCCTAAGCATTCAGTGGTTTCACAGTAGAAGAAATGGTGAAGATACTGAACCTTGTAAAGATATAATGAAGTAAATTTTAGCCTTTGTGCGCATTCCTACCTTTCAGTATTAGGTTCTAAAATCCATCATGCACAAGCCTCAAACAACAAAGTGTCCTGGTTTATCATGTCTAAGGGGCTCACTTTTATTGAAGACATTTTTAGACTGAGAAATTGCTTTAGAAGGGGGGGGAGGGCAAGTTTCCCTACTTTTCACACCCAGCACCGGGTTTCATTTAAAGCTACACAGTTCTTTAAACATTTCTTTGGGGCAGACCCTGAATTTTCAAATATATTTATAAAGTGCCTTGCACAATGGGACCCAAATCCAAATTGGAGCCTTAAGGAATTTCTAAAATATTTCAGGCAGGTGGGTCTTCACAGGGGTCTAAAGTAGTTAGACATCCAACGCCCATTGACTTTCAATATGATTTAAGCACCTAACTCCCTTAGGCACTTTTGAAAATCTTATCCTTCAAAAAAACCAAAAACAACCCAAAATATTTCCCAATATAAAAACAATGGGACCCCATCTGTACATTTCTTCTCCTTCCTCATAATCACCACATCACAATACCAGATGTTTTCCATTTATTTTGGTCTTTAAATAAATTAAATAAACTGACTACTAACAGGGAAAATAAGCATGTCTCAAAATTTAAGACATTTTAATATCCTCATGATTTTACTACATTAATATTAGTAAAGTTTAGAAATTTGGGGTGGTAAGTGGCTGTGACACTTTATTTCCCTGTAATTTCTCTAACTTTCCTATCCCTGAGGATGAAACCTATTGCTTGGAGTCTGGGATTGAAAGGGTGTATTTTTAACTCAAGTGAAGATCTGTACGATTAAATGACTTAAGTCGCCTTCTAAGAAAGCAGACTGATCTGCATTTACTGGGATCCTTGTAACTGTCAGAGAACAGAGCCTGACTGGCCCAGTTGTGGGTGAGAAAGGAAGGGGTGGTACAAGGTGGTGGGTGTAGGGAGATGTAGTTGAGAATTTTAATACCTACAGTTATACTCTGAAGTTACTTGTAGTGTCGGGGAAAAAAAAGGTGATAAACCCCCTCTGGCAGAGGAACTCTCAGGCCTTTGCTGCTGTGGGAAGCTTTGCCTCTGTGAAATATTTTAGCTACTTAACTCAAAACTGAATATCATACAAGAGTCCATGCTCACTGGAGACTAGCTAGAAATACTACACAATTTACCACCCAGGAAAAATTTATGAATAGTGCAATGGATTAGGGCTGTACTGAACTTAACTTTTGGATGCAGTGAAACATATGGAGATGTTGTTATTCAGACAAAAATTTAAGTGGAGAAAGCAGTAAATGGTTTACATTTGAGTGTAATAAAAATCAACAGCAATACTATAGTCACTTAACCTCAGTCACCCAAACCCCAACATTAGACATTACTTTTCCTTTTGTACTTGCAAAGTACCTTGCTATTATCATAACATAACATGATGAAGTAGTAATTCAGATGGAGCTTTTTGATTTCACCAGGATGAACAGAAGTTCTCATACACTTAATAATTTAGGGATTATTTCAATTTAGTAACTGAAACCTGAGTCCCACAATGAGCTCCAGGCAGGTGTTGGCCCACACAGAGTGTGCTACAGGATCAGGGTCTAAATCTAGTCTCAAAGGACTGTGTGAAATCTATTCAGGACCAGCATTCTAATAAGGCTTACTTCTGAGCTCTGAACTCTGCAGGACTCAGTCTCCTGCCTAGTTCCTAAACTCCACAGGAGCAGAACTTAAACTCTGAGCTCCTTCTCCCAATCCCACCCCCCACCTTTATTTCTTTAATAAAAACCAACAATTTTTCCCACATGCACAAGAGTGGTGTTAGCGTGATCCCCTGAGAACCTGAAGAGCTTTGATGACAACTCACTATCATGGAGCAAGCATCCTGAAGTCAAAAGTGTCATCTTTATCCCAGGCAGAACTAAAATAGTTTATTGAAGTTTGTGATACTGTTGATAGAAAATAATAGCCAATGGTGGTAGGAAAGATACTGTGACCATTTATATTAGGTTCTTAGGTTGTTCCCATATGAGTGCCTGAAGAGTTAAAATCTAATTTCTCACAAATAAATATCTGCAGATATTTAAAAGGAACTTTTAACTGAAAACTGTTGCCTAGCAACTCCACCCTACATCACATGTTGCAGCTATGATTTATACCTACAGGAGATAAACATTAATACAACTCTGTAAATCTGAGTAGGAATAAAATTATTGTCCACCATAACTAAGTCAACCTTCAAGAGTTTATTACAAGTTAGTCTTCCAACATGAACCCCAAAAAGCAAGCAAACTCACTTCTTAGATGGGAAAGCTATTTTCTTTCCAAATGTACTTCAATAAATGAGCTTCCAAACACTGGATCTTGTCAGGAAGAGAACCATTGACAGGATTTTTTCAGTAGAATTAAACTTTAATTGAATATACAGAGACACAAAACATTAAACAACTTGGTTTCATGGTCAGATAGTTGCCTAAGCCGAGTTGTGACAATCTGGAAAGTACCAGAAAGCAAATTTCTAGCACTTGGTGGGACAGCAAACATTACTGTACAATGTTTATAAAGATTTCAGTTAAAACAGCTTTAAAATGGTTACCTGGTAAGCTTGTTGTCCTTGTTTTTCTAGCAAAACACTGTAAGCACAAAGATAATTCACAAAAGTCCTGGTATAAATGTGACTGCTCACATGCTTGAAGTTAAGCACATGCTTAAGTAATTTGCCCAATAGAGCCAAAGTTTAACTAAATCTTCAAGGCTTGGAAAATGGTCCAATAAAATTGAGTTCCAATTCCTATCAGTGATTGGAACATGAATTGCTGAGTTAATAAAAAACATTCTCATTGCATTTCAAGCCCTGATCAAGAACACATCAGGGATATCAAAATACCTTGTTGAACAACAGCATATAAAGCTCCAGCGTATTTTACATTTAAGGGTCTAGCAAACGTTTGTGGGAGTCACGGTCTTAAATAAATAAATAAATAAATAAAAAGTCCCCAGAGTTGTTTTGAGAAGACCTCGGTAGGCAGTGCCTCAAAGATTCCGTGAAGAGAGCAGGCCTCCTGGCCACTACAGGAGACTAGAGGGGATGCTGCTTAACGTCCCCTACATACTCGAAGAAAGGGCCTGTCAACTACCCAAAAAGGTGAATTAGAGGAACAGAGACCGTTTGGCTCCCTGGACAGGTCCGAGAAGCAGAAAAGGATTGAGAAAGAGTTATTACCTAGGAACACCACTTAATCCTGAAAGGAGGTGGGAGGACTCTGAACCATCTCAGGTCAGAGCCTTAAGAGGAAGAGAATTTTCCAGTTGGCTCTCTGGAGGAAAACTCCTGTGTACCCAGAGACTTCTTTATTTAGCTGTGACCTGACTATGGGGTTTCTGAAGCCAAAGATTATTTCTTGGCTATTCTGTACTTCCCCTTCATTCTCAGTGCAAGTGCAACTGACCCAGCGTGGATTTGAACTCAGGACGTCCTCCATTTAGGGCCCCAATTCAAGAAAGTCTCTATTCATGATAGCACTTAAGCATCTGCTTAAGTCCCTTGAAGCCAGTAGGACTTAAATACATGTTTAAGTGCTGTGCTGAATGGGAAGGGACTTAAGCAGATGCTTAAGTCTTTTCCTGAATAG
Source organism: Terrapene triunguis (assembly GCF_002925995.2). Classification (NCBI taxonomy): domain Eukaryota; kingdom Metazoa; phylum Chordata; order Testudines; family Emydidae; genus Terrapene; species Terrapene triunguis. Next base: position 28,978,359 of record NW_020664439.1, on the reverse strand, counting down.
GGCCTAAAAGCATGATTCTTAATTGTTTGAGTTAAAGGACAAACTCTTAGTGTTGGTTGCACCAGCTTTGAGCCAACATTTTAAATGGGTCAATGTAAGGTGGCCTGTGTATTCTGCAGATGCTTATTATTCAAGATCACTTTTGCAATAGTTTCTCAGCATTGTGTTGTGGCTAACAAGATACAAGCGAGCAGTGCTGTGTCTTCTGTTCTCATTGCTTTGTGATAATACTGGAATGTGCTTATCAATGCTCTACTGTGGTTACTGAGCCATTCAAGTCCTGTTGCTGTAGTGCTCATTACTGGAATGTGGACACAGAACATTATTTAGTCTGAGGCACCAGAGCTGTTGCCCCACATCCATTCTTCACCTGCAAAATCAATCCTGTCAAATTATGCAATGTGAATAGCATACTGAACTGAACTGAAGGCTAGTCTGTTTGTTTAGTAGGGCAGCTTCCCAGGTGCCCCAATGGAAGAGTCTTCACTGTTCTCTTACCTAGTTACTAATTCTTCTATTCCCTAGTCTCTCTGAAGATCTTCATTCTCTTAAAAGCTGGAAGAGAAAATAATTCTGAGGCATGAGGCTGCCCTCTATGCTTCCAGGTCTAAGGAAGCAAAGTGAGGTGAAAGCAAGTAGGGTTGGTGCCTTTACACCAGCTATAAATGTTATTTATTTCCTCCTTACTTAGAGGCAGGTGAGGCCACAATGCCTAATGTAAGGATGATGATGTATGAGAGGGGAATAGAAGACTTGCAGTAATCTAAAAAAAGCAAAGTGGAAGGCATTTTCCTTCACTGAAAATAAGGTTGCAAAGCGCTATCTTAGCCTTAAATGGAACATCACTAGCCACATGTTAATGCACTGGAATTTTAAAGTTTTATTTAGAATAAGCAGGAAAATATTTCACAGAGCATGTAGCCTGGAAGTGGAATTCACTACTTCAAGCAGTCATCTAATCACAACTCTGTAGTAGGTAATTGCATCCAACATTTCTCATTATGAATGCTGGAAGGCAATCAACCCCCATGTTTTTGGATGCAAGTTCAGGAAAAAATTTCCTTCTCTCTTCCCCACTTCCTAATATACTGCATTGCACACTTGATTAACTCTGGGCATGGGGCAACAGTGGAGAGTTTCAGTTTCCTCTGAAGAGTCACAAATTTGCCAGTGAAAGAGACAGGATACCTAACATGAATCATTGGTCTGATCCACTATGTTAATGCTGCAAATCATTACATAGAGATTTTAAATGTCAAGGTGCTGAAGACTCATATAACTAATATGTAGCACTTTGATCTAAAACTACATGTGTTTTTTCTTAATGCTAGTACTCCAATGTCAAAGCAAAAAATACGAAAATATTTTCAAGGTTTATTAGCTCTTTAGTTACTACATTCCCTGATTTTCCTGGCTCACCCTTGCACAGCTCCCCTATTTGCTATGGGAAACCTCAATATTAACCATAATACAGGTTCTTAATGTCTAATGTTCAGCTGATAGAACTCTGCAGTATCCAGCAGTGCCTTAAAGACATCGTATAAAAAAAACCTTAAATGCAAACAAAAAAGCAGCATGTGAAACCATACGATGGAAGCTGGTCGCATTCAATCTCTGAAAGCAAAAAGCTACAGTTTATATGAATAATTCAAAAAACAGACTCAGACAAATGATCCCAGGTCTATATGGAAATAGTAAAACCTCTGGAGTCTGCAGCTCTTTTTATTATAGCCTGATTCTTGATGAATGCCATTTTCTCTGGGGTTATTTTCTATTTTATAAATTAGCAGTCAGTTAGACAGCATATGCAGATAACACAGTAGACCCTACAGAGAAATATTTTAATTTTATATTCATTTCTGACTCATAAATTATTCATTAACATGGATCAGGCAATTGGGTAAAAATTAACAAATTAGTTTTCATTTGTTTATGTTAATTATTTAGAGTTCTCCCAGTTTATTAGAAAAAAACAGGAAGATTAGTCTTGTTCTGAAGATTTGTGCCTGCTCCCTAGACATCATACAAATTAGCATTGTAACAGTTTCTTTTATAGAAAGCTTTTAAAAGTAGGATTCTAGTGGTCCGAGTTTTTGGCTGAAATACTGTAGTGCACAGTAGATTTCTAAATTATAAAAATGCCTTTGGATATTGTTCAGCAGCATTATGAAAAATGGATTGTAAGTGCTTTATTTACAGAGGAAGTCAGAAGTTTCAATAATTTTTTCATCACCCATTAAAAATTCATATGTAGCTCCCAAATGTGTTCCTTATCAATCTTTAATACAATCTTTAATATAAATTTTGTTTAGTTTGCTTCCTTACTCTGAGAATATTTTAACCCACAAAAAGCTTTACCCTTCAAATTAAGACAGTCATTCTGTTATGTTAAACACTGACTTCAATTACATGATTTTTCACTTTTTGTTTAAGACTTACTGCAGGGTATAACCATATATGCAAAAGCTTTGAGCATTATTCACTAACACAACATCTATAGCAGAAACCATGAGCTCTTGTGCATTCAGAGTGTATGCAGGCAATACACATAAGCTACATTTGCACATTGTAAACCCCAGTCCATCATGCACAAGTTCTTCCAATGTATTTTGTTGCCCTTTTAAGTCAACTCTCTTTCGGAAGCCAAGAGTTTATCTTACCATAGATATTAGCTGAATGTCAGTGTCATAGTTAAGAGCCAGTTACCCCCTCTGGTCTCTCGAAGTGTATGCGTAAGGTGACAGGCCCTGCACCTTCACCTCTCTCACGATTCTTCTATTCTTAGAGTGGGTCCCTGGGCTACAGCACTCTGTGTACTAACTGCAGTTATTCAGCAGGCCCAATTGGGTTTGGTTACCTACAGTTTTTCCCCCTTTGGGCACAGTGACCAGTGCTGAATACAGTGAATACAGCAGCTTTTTCAAAACAAAAGTATTGTTTAATCACAAGAGAAAATGTTTTTAAACGCAATCAGACGTCTATGTGCATATCTGTCTTCCCTATAGGCTTAGGTGGGCCTAGCTTATCCTAGATACCCCAACCTCTGGGGATTGGGGTTCGGTCTGCTTCCCAGCAGTCTCTGCCTCACTCTCCCCCTTTTCCTTTAAGGACTTTTTAAATCCACCACAAAATTCTTTTTCCAGTTTTCCCTCTTGGATCCCTCCCACCTCTGACTAAAAACTAGTCTGGTGAACTCAGCACAGCCAAAGGTGAAATATCAAAAGTAAATGACACGTGGATTGTCCTTTTAGTTCAAGTAAGTGAAGCTATCTAGAGCTATTGCCCCTTTCCTGGGTGCACGCAAATAGACCCTGCTTGACAGGGCCGGCTTTAGCAAGAGCGGGGCCCGATTCCCGGGGGCCGGGCCGGACCCGAGCCGGGCCTGAGTGCTCGGCGGGCACGGGCGGCGCCTCCCCGGAGCCCTTCTCGCGCCCCCACCACCGCAGCTTACCTTGTGCTGCCGGCCCGCCCCTGCTCCTGTTCAGACTTCCCGCGAATCTCTGATTCGCGGGAAGCAGGGGAGGGGAAGTGAGCTGGGGGCGGGGTGGAGAGCTGCAGCGCGGGGCCCTCTTGGCGCGGGGCCCAATTCAGCCGAATCGGCTGAATCGGCCTAAAGCCGGCCCTGCTGCTTGAATTAACTCCTTGTAATCATATAGCAGTGTGGGAGGAAGGATTGCCCAGTGATTGGGGCAATAGCCTGGGACATAGGAGTTCAATTTCCTGCTCTGCCACAGGACTTCTTGCATGACCTTTGGCAAGTCACCCCTCCTATGCCTCATTTCTCCATCTGTAAAATGGGGATGATACTGGTTCCCTACTTCATGGAGTCCTGGAGAAAAGATGGGCACCTCCGATTGAAACATCATGGACTGATGCCTCTATGACAGAGTCGGTCAAGGGATATGTCATCAGAGTATCATATAGCAAACACCACAAATAGAAAGGACATATAGTATGAGTAACACTATAGGCATCCCCATATTCATCATAGTAAGCCCTTAACCATTTATATCCCGTAATAAAGTTATCTACATTTGAAATGAAATTCATATTCAAAGAAGCATGTAGGGAGAGTTTATTAAAACTTCTGGAGGCATGATCCTCTATGGGAAAAGTCAAGTTGTAGTTTATGCATTAAAGCACTACACTTTTCCCATGCTGTAGGGTCAGACTCATGGTTGCTAAAATTTGTCACAGGAGAAAGACTAACAGATCCCTAGTCATTTCGGATGCAACATGAGAGCTACATGCTGTAACATAGCTCCACAGTGTTGAAAATGGATTAATGAGATAAAAAGAAAAACTGATGCAAAAAAGTAAGTAGCATTGGGAACCCTAATGCTGCATATAGATGGTTCTGATAGTCTCCCAATTGGTCTCTCACTGCAGGAATATTCAGAGTCCTCTTGGGAAATGACTTCAGCTAATGAGTGTGGGGGGATCAAAAGCCCCTCCACAGTTCTGAAGAGTGGTTATGGTCAGAAGAATATGTACGAGCACTGGGAAGAGCATGACTGTCCTATTCACTCTCCCTCATTTTAAAAATAATTACCCTTTTTAATTTCTAGAAATGGTCTCATTGACATGAGCGCAGCCTCCCTCTTCAAATGTTTTGCCTGGGTGTAGCTCTCTGGAACTCGGCAAATGTAAACAAGTTCACTCACTGCTAGGTGCCCCCTCACGTCCAGGGGTAAGACATAGCAGCTCTTTTGTTTGGCTAGCGCTCCCTGCCAATGGTTGCTCTGGCAGTTCCTCTTCCAGTGACTCAGCCCTCCAACCAGGTCACAGTCTTAAGTCCACCCCAACCAGGTTCACAATTGTCCAAACTGAAAGTCCCTTAAATTCCTAAAATATCTTTAGCACAAACAAAAATTCTTCCCTTTCTGGGGCTCTTCTTCAGCCAGTCTTCAGCTCAGCCTGTAACCCCCTTGCTGGGCTCAATAACCATTGTGGAATGCTTATCCAAACCCCTTCCTTAGGGCCAGTAGGGGAACCCAGTCCCACCCTCTAATCTAGATTCTGGCCCTGGGTCCTGTTCAGCTAGTTCTGCCCCTTTACCTGTGCTGCAGTTTTCCCTTAGCCACTTACTACCCAGCCTCTTAAGTTCTCCTCTGAGTCTTTCTGTGTCTCCCCTGCTTAATCAGGATCTCTCTCTTTCAGGCCTTCTTACCTAGAGAGCTTTTCTTACTCTCAATTTTCTGCCTGACTCTCTGTCCAGCCCCTTCCCCAGCTGGGCTTTATCACCACTGAAGTCTGGCTCTCATTCCCATTACTGCAGCCACCTTTTGCTCTTTATAGGGGATTGCCCTCAAGTAGGGCTCATTCTATAATCAGGTTGGTTTAGCAAGCCACTCTGTTACAGTAAATAATTTGGTTGACGATTCATAAGGAATAGAATCCAGCTCATTACTTAGCTGCATGAGCTGTACTGGACCCATAGGAATAAAAAGTAGTAAAAACTCATTTTGTCATTGAAGCAAGCAGCTGAGATTCTGAATACACAGAGTAGGAAGGTGCCATGTTGTATGTAACCATCACGCCTCAGAGCGGAACTGTCACTGTGCTGACTTGAAGTTCTCCCCTTCTGAGTAAAAGTGTTATCCTGTGGACTAAAGTTTTTTATTAATAGAAGTTTCAGAACAAAATGTTCTAGTTTTGTCTATTCATCTGAATTTAGGTGAATTAGTTTTACTGCAGAAAAGAGAGTAAATACTGTGATAAATATGCCTTCAAATACAGCGTAGATCTGAATGAAAATTTACTTACTCATACTGAAGAATGGAAACCTGTTTTTATTTAGTGAGGCATTAAAAACAGGCTTCCTTCCTTGATCTATGCCTTATACAATAGATTAAAGTTACCATAAAAAAACCCACCCAAGTGTAAACTTAAACGGTTGATTTATGCTTTGCTTTACATAGTCAGGCACAGTGATAAACATATGCCTAGCTACAGTACGCTGGGGGCTTCCCTGCTGAATAAACAAACTGGGTATTACTTACACATGCTTTCCCATTCGTTTGGGAATGCACCACCCTGCAGTTATGTTATTCAGAGTCAGATGACAAATCACAAATTTTCCTTTGAACCCTTAATGGAGGAGAACCAGAATCAGGGTAAAAAAAGTTTGTAGCTATTTTTAAGTGAAGATATATAAAAAGAAACTGTTTATCAACCATTTAATTTAGTGGCAATGCTAACATCTACTCCAGTAATCTAATAGGTCCTGGTATTCCCTCATCATGTGAAAGACTATTGCAGAGGAATGGTGATTCAAATGGAAAATAGGGTGGATACAAATTCGTTATTTACTTCTCTAATACACCATTTTGTTTCTCCTTCTAGAGTGATGAAATTTACAGACGCTTTTGCCTTAATGACTATTGCAAGCCTCCACTCACAGGTTTAGTTGTAAATACATGATTGTTCCTTTTACATTAAAACATTTGTCCATAAGCTGAGTTATCTCAAACTTGTATGCAATGCTGGTCCCAGGATATTAGAGACACAAACCACAGTGGTCCCAGGATATTAGAGAGACAAGGTGTGAAAGATACCTCCTCTTATTGGACCAACTTCTGTTTGGTGAGAGAGAAAAGCTTTTAAGCTACAAAACAGCTCTTCTTCAGGTCTGGGAAATGTACTCAGTATCACAGCTCAATACAAGATGGAACAGATTGTTTAGCATTGTTTACCACCATCTGTTCCAACTTGTATTGTGCTGTGACACACGGAGTACAATTCCCCAACCCGATGAAGAGCTTTTTTGTAGCTCAAAAGCTTGTCTCTCTCACCAAACAGAAGTTGGTCCAATAAAAAGTATCATCACCTCACCCACCTTGTCTCTCTGATCTCACGGTTGTCACACAGGTAGGGATGTCTATTTTTCACTCTGGTGTTGTTAACTCAGTGTAGCTCTCAGATTTCATGTTATAATTCTATTATAACACTATAACAACACTAATGCAACTGTATTATGTTGATATATTTGTATGTTTACATGGAAGTTCTAGAGTCATGAGAATTCCTCTTCATTCTGTCTAAACCCAGACAAACATTAGATTGCAAACTTTTTGGGCCAGGGATCATCTTTTTTGTCATGTTTGTATCATGCGTAGCACAACGAGGTCTTGGTCCATGACTGAGGTTCCTCAGCACTACCTCCCTACAAATAAAAGTTATAATAATTAAGGGGTCACATCCCAGAGCAGTGCCAGAGCAAATTGGCCATGGTAGGTTCCCCTAGAAATTTCATTCTGGCAGTTCTTTCCCTGCATTTACATTCTAGTACTAACTGCACCCTCACCTTGTTACATACATTTGCCCATAGACACACTGCTTACACCTTGAAACGAGAAGGTGCGCAATAACCCCTGAGGTTGTGATGCATCTCCATAAGCAGAAACGGTGCTAAAAGATCAATGCTATTTATCTCCCTACTTCCGTCCCCCCAGAGACACCATCAGCTCAAGGTCAAAGGCTTTGTCTACACTTAAAAATTAGGTCTACATAAGTACATCAGGCAGGAGTGTAAAAAAGCCACACCCTTGTCCAACATCACTATGGTGACCTAAACTCCAGCATAGATGCAGCTATGTCGATGGAAGACTGCTTTCATCAACATACCTAGCTTCATTTGGGGAGGTGGTATTCCTACACTAACAGAAAAACCCCTTCCATTGGCATAGGCTGTGTCTACATTATAGGGTTAGGCAGTCATAGCTATACCAATATAGCCTCCATAGTGTAGACCAGGGATCGGCAACCTTTGGCACGTGGCCCGCCAGGGTAAGCCAGGCCGGTTTGTTTACCTGCCGCATCCGCAAGTTTGGCCGATCGCGGCTCCCACTGGCTGCGGTTTGCTACTCCGGGAAGCGCTGTGGGCTGAGGGATATGCTGGCCGCCGCCCCCATTGGCCTGAAGCAGCGAACCACGCCCAGTGGGAGCCACGATCGGCCGAACCTGCAAACTGGCCCGGCCTGCCTAGTGCTTACCCTGGTGAGTAGCGTGCCAAAGGTTGCCGATCCCTGGTGTAGACAGAGCCAAAGAGTTTCTCCCAAACCTCTTTTTTTCTTAATGGTAACACATTGCACTGCCAGCTGTGCCATTAGGCATGGTTTGCTCTCTGTTCACTTTTAAACAAAACAAGATCCCAGACATTAGCAAGAGAAAAAGATTAGTTTTTAAAAGTATCTAAATATTTATGTTTGGTTGTCAAGATGAATAAGGTTATTAAGATTCTAGAAACAGACTTACAATTTTTAATTAAAAAAACTTTTTGCACTAATGCAGAAAGCTGAACTTTCATCTAATTAAAAACATACAAATTAGCTTTTGAGGAAGTCTGAATTCTCAAAGTGTAGACTGCGACATCCAGAAGACTAATTTAGGTACTTTAATTTCTTTGCAGTGAAAGCTGTTAAAATATATAACCCATAATATTTTCACTGTAAGTGTCATTTTTGCTGCATATTAATTGCCTTCATATACATTACTATGCCTCCATGAGAGTACAATTGTTTATAAAGCAAGTTCATTCACTGGTAACATTTCAGAATGAAGTGGATTTCCATTTTTAACTCTCTTAATTTAAGTATAGAAGTTTAGGGTGGGATTTTCAAAAGTGCTCAGTTTTGATGTAACTTTGATCCCATTTACTGGGAGCCTTTGAAAATCCCACTCTTATGGGAAAAACCCTTACAAGGAAGAGAGGAGTTGCCATCTTTAAAATAAGCACAGACATCTTTAGAGAAATTCAGTTCGCCAAAACTCTGTTCTTCTTTCAACTAAAGAAACACTCCCCTATCTACTTGCTTTGTATTTCTTGAACCTAATCTTGGTGTCCCTTTGCAGGTAAAATTCCTTCTGATTTTAGTGAGTTTGGCCTTGTCAGACTGTTAATCATGTAAATCCTGAGAACCTGGACTTCGTTTGTTGTCATGACCCCAGTCAGTATCCGCAAGACATTGGTTTCACTTTGAAATTTAAACCTCCATATCCACCTGAGACCACTTTATGGAAACAAGGATGAAGTAGTTCAGAGATCATGATTTTTTAGTCTTAGAGTTTTGTGAAAATTATTTCCATATTTGGGTCCAAAATTAGGACAGACAAAAATCATACCAATAGTGCATATAATATACTCAAAGTTACCATACGAGAGATACTAACTCCCATACCCCAAAATGATTTTGTAGTTTCTTGTAACTCGAAGCTGGCCTTTGGGGGTAAATATTTATGCTGTTCATGAATTAAAAATAATACACTAGATGGGATATATTCTCATCTAGATGCAGATGACATCTGATGAGAGTTTACTGTTTCATTCAACCAGGCTTGATACGAGAAAGTCTTTCATAATCAATAATCTTGTACTTGTCTCCCCACATCGCCTTCATCTTGTCTCTATCAGCAGTAGGTATCCATAGCAACAATCCAAAATAAATCCATTCAGCTGCTGCTTTCTGGGTGTTGCTGCCTTTTTCAGGTCAGATTTCAAAGAGGGCTAAAGACTGAGCACCTGCGGGATTATATAGCCTTTTTATTTAACCTAATATCAGTGAAAAGAAAAGAATGATCTGAATGTTTGAAGCTTCCACTGAAATAGCTGCTAAAACAGCATTCTGACACCTGGGCATTTAAAAAAAAAACCACCCATATTGCTCTGCAATAAACTAAGAGAATGAATTTTAATCGTGCATGTCCAGATTCTCTTCTCTCAGCATTTCAGATGTTAAAAATAGTTCACCCATATTAAGAGTGCTTTTTGTGAAATAAGCTGTTTACAAATATTGGACCTGATCCTCAGCTGGTGTAATTGATATCTGTTTACATAGTTGAAGATCTTGCCCAGAGACCATCTACATTTTGTGAACAAGAAAGAAGAACATTTTTCTCAAATCTGATATAACCATTAAAGGAAAAAATCTGTTCACTAATAGACACCGATGGACTCTTGACCTGTAAATCATTCATAATAATTTTAATGAAAGAGTTTCTCCAATGTTTTAGTCACTTGCAATAGCTGTTCTGATAAACTCGTAATCAGGAAAAGCAGAAAAGCAGGTTACTCTGAGACAAGGATAAAGTTTCATCAGGCAGGAGATAAATGCATGGCAGCCAGATATGTTTAAAATCAAGATTGTGTGTCCACTATGTTTAATATGCAGCAAAATGTGCCTTGGCATTATGCGGTCTGTTTTTTAGGGCAGGATCCTGCAGTGTTCTGAGCTCCAATTATTCTCCTTTTCCCCATGCTCCCTCCAAAACTGCTCCTCAACTCCCATCTGCGGAGATCCTAACTTTTTACTTTGGCCTTTTATTCAGTCTTTTTCCTGGATCAGTTGGGTTCATCAAGAAGCCAATCCACATGGCCTTCCAGGGTGTGCATGCTCCAGAAAGTTGTATGTGGGCTGCCATTGCAGTTGAGATCAGTCCTAGATTTAATTGTCTGGGGCCCTGAGGCAAGTTGTTCTCAGTGGGTATGGCTCACTGACTGCAGAGTTTACACACCAAGCTGATACAAGTGGAGCCAGGGGCTGTTGACTCTTAGGGTATGTCTACACTGCAATGTAAGCCCAGGGTTAGTGGAACTTGAATCAGCTAATACGTGTTAGGGAAACCTGGGCTATAATCTACGTTATATTTTCACTTTAGGTTAAGAATTTGCTGACCCTGTGCTTGAAGCAAGGGCTCTGGTGTGCACACTGGGGTGCACAGACCAAGTCAAAGTAACCGTATCCCAGAGTCTCCCCTGCCCCAAAATGTGGCTACTCTAACACTAGGAACATAGTGCACCGTGGGAAAACTTTCCTGACTGCCCTGCATGTTACCACGAAGCAGCTCACTTTGCAAAACACTTCATCGGTTCGCTCTCCATTGCAAACCTAGGAGGCACTCTGATAATGTGCTTGCAGATCAGTGATCAGAACAGAATGGGTTAGTGCTGACCTGAGCTGCTGCCATTTGCGCGGACGGGGGAGGACAGGGCAGACTTCTGTTTTTAATAGAGTGGATTACAGATTGTTGGCATAGAGAGGACTAAGGAAGTTGTCCCATGGAACTGTGGGCTTACTTCAGGGATGACTCCCGGGATGCAAGCCAAGCCAAGCGGGGCTGTGGCTACACTGCAAAGCAAAAGAGCTCGCACTCGGGGTCCCAGCTTGACTGAAGCTCAGACACTCTATCCCTGCAGGGCTTGGGCACCTGGGTCTGAGTCCTGGGTTAGTGCAACTGCAGTGTAGAGGCAAGAGGGGTTGCCTTGAGCCCAGGCCCAGCATGGGTTTACACTGCAGGGTAGACATACCATTAGGGCACAGTACAAAGGCCTTCTCTTTTTTTAGGTTTTGACTTGAGGGTAGGTTAGGCTGGGTTAAGTGTTGCTTTGCACTTTGTTTTTTGTACAAATATTGTATTTTTAGAGGTATGTACAGCACATACATCCTGAGATTAATGCATTTTCATACATCAGAAAAATCTTTTGGATGGACTGAGGCCATAATCAGCACCAATTGCTAAAACCCTATTTGTAAAATTATTAAATAATTAAAGAAACAAGTTTTGACTACAAGTTTGATTTATTTAAGAATGTACTTCAGATACTCCAACATTGTAATGAGGTGAGTTTTATCAATCAAGTCACCTCCACTACAGTGGAATAATTACAAACATTAAATCAATGTTTGTTTTTAATAAGAATTTTAATATTTTATTATTTGGATTACATCAGAACAATCTTACCTACACTTCTGTGTTAGTAAGTATTAATGCTAAGCAAACTAGCACCATACAAAACAATTCCATCCATCATATTTACAGTTATGATTGCAAATGGGAAAATCTCATCCCTCATACTTTCAAAGTTCTTGAGAGTAATTTTGTTATTTAAATAAAAACACTCCTACACAAGCTCCTGAATTTATATGCAGTAAGTGCTTAAAAATTAATCCCTTAGGGGGGAAAATTAGTCTGTAGATCTAGAAATTGTGTCTATTAGTTATATTTTTAACAAATATTTCCTTAATGAATGCTTACCATGCATTACCTTCACTTAAATACTATATGTTACTATATTTTTAGTCTTAGCTTGTACATGACAGGGACAACAATCTGTTCTCTGAAACAAACCATAATGCTCTATTAAGTCAGAAAGATATAGGGGAACTCTTTGTGAAAGCAGGTTTCAGGGAGGGAGAAAAAAACAAAACAAAATTTCTTTCCCACAGAACTATGAAAGGTATTACTTATATAGTGTCACAGTTCAGGGCAATTGTGCCCCTATTCCCCCTCTATGGTCCAGCAAAGGCCCCCTGCTGTCACTTTGTTCGGGTGGAGATCCAAGCCTATCCCCCCTCATGTCTGGGATATTTCCAGAGTGCACAATTCCCTGCCTATACTGTAATCTGCCCAGAAAGTCAGGCTGGCTAAACTGGTCTGCTTTACTTTTCTCCTCAGGAGATGGTAAACAATGTAATTGTCACAGTTAAGCTACCAAACCACTTTTTCTAAGCAAGCACATTTATTCTTAAGGTGAAAGCATTACAGAAACACCACATTAAAAACAATAAAAACCTACAGGCATTGTAATAAGTTTACTAGAGATCACCCTCCAATTCCAAAAAGGGCTGTGGCTGGTGAACAGTCCCTACAGACCTCAGGCTACGGTTTTCCTATGGTCATAAATTAGTCACAGCTTCAGCTCACAACAACAAGAGCACACTCATGAGTAAGTGAGTTACTCCTTTATACAGTTTGTCTTTGAACTATTCTCATGTAACAGGTGATCAGCAGATGAAAGTTCCCCCCCCGCAGAGCGAAGCTTCATAAGCTAAATCCGTAAATGGAAATTTTCAATTCCCTCCCCCCCACACTTCCCAGGAATTCCACTTCACATATATTGTCCCAAAAGATTGTGTGTGTCTGCTACATTATACTGAACATAGTCTTTTGACGCTCACAATACTTTCCAGAGATTTCATTAATCTGGTCTTCCCTCAAAGTAGTCCCCTACAATCCCAAAATACATAAATATTTGCCTTTTCAATACAATCTGCACCTAAAATACTTAACTTAATTCAGTCAAGTTTGTCCAGGATATTGCAGGAAATTTGCATAGCGGTCACATAAAGGGTCACAGCTTTATAATGTACAATATTGGACTGTACCAGTAGTTTCCTGTAATCTGATAAAATAGCCAAGTATCAAATGGATTTCAGAGCAGGAATGAGAGATTTAAAAATTCAACACTCAGTGGGCTGCTGTGACTAGTCTGCTTATCTCCCAAGTAGCACAGCTCCTTTCCCCTCCTCCCAGTGGTTGGCCTTAGGTCTCTTTGGTGAGCATAGGGCTATATCTACATTGCAAATGAAGCTGTGATTATAGTACAGGTAAGCATACCCATGTTAGTGTTAATGTAGCTAGCACAGGTAACAATACCAGTGTAGATGTGGCTTCAGCACAGGTTAGCAATGAGAGTGCAAGTCCTCATAGTGCCTTGGATACAGTCTTTGGTTGCTAGCCCTTGTTGAATCCCATGCTGCTATGTCTATGCTGCTATTGTTATTTGTGCAAACTGGATTAAAGCTAGCATGAGTATGCCTACCCAGGCTACAATTACACCTTCACTTGCAGTACAGATATACCTAAAGAGGCCATAGGAAAGGAGCACTAAACTACTCCTTTTCTGCAGCCTGCTCCCCTCCAATATAAATTCTGCTTTTGCTGAAAATCAGAAATTTTAACAGGAACTACACATTTACATATTAATTTAAAAGGACAAAGTTAGATAGGGCCCAAATACAGCTAAAATAAAAATGGATATATATTTATAAGATATTTTATGTGACTCAAAAGCAAGTTGTTGAAACTAAATTAAGATTGTGCTATTAACCAATCTGACGTCTCTTTTGTACATAGGAAAGGGGCAGACAATAGCTGCATTTTAAAATAATATTGTAATATCAATAATGCCTATTGCCATGACAGCTTGGTACTTCAATTATAGTGATTAAAACAAAAAACAACAACAACATAGAAATGGTTAAATAAATGCTAAACAAAATAAATAAGTAGACTCATAGACTTTAAGGTCAGAAGGGACCAATATGGTCATCTAGTCTGACCTCCCGCATGGTGCAGGCCATAAATGTTGACCCCCCCACTTTCCCTTAACTCTGCTGTTGAAGTCTCCAGATCGTGATCTAAAGACTTCAAGTTGCGGAGAATCTTCCAGCTTGCGACCCCTGCCCTATGCTGCGGAGGAAGGCGAAAAACCTCCAGGGCTACTGCCAATCTACCCTGGAGGAAAATTCCTTCCCGACCCCAAATATGGCGATCAGTCTTCCATCATACCCTGAAGGCTGTTTGAATTGAACTGAAAGGAGCAAAATTCCAGAGATGAGAATCTCGAAGGTAAAGTCCTACTGCTGTACATGGAGTCTTCAGACTTACACATTAAAAAAGCAAGCACTGCCCAGCTGATATTAACTTCAGTGATGGAGTATAGGGAGAAAGTAGGCTGTCAAATAACCAGATTCAACACCGCTTAGGACTTTAAAGAGCACTAGCCAATGGCTTCTGAAAGCCAATGCATAGATTTGAACCCTGGCATGTGTTCACACCAACTTGCACTACTGAGGAGATGGGCAGCTGCATACTACATAACTAGAATTTCTTGGAGGCATTCAGGCATCATGGATTGTAGAGCATATTACTATTTAATATCATTAACACCGAGGTAGCACTATTGCAACAACAACAAAAATCCCAAGCAGCAATTGTGCACAAGTTTAGAAAGGCCTCATGTGAAGTTAGGCAATATAATATAAAAGCCATTAAGAGAAAACAAGTAATATCCCCTCCACAGAAAGAAGGTGAGCCACCACACAGATAATCCAGGATTTCATGATTCAAAACTATTTGGTATATGAAAAAGTTATGCAGATGTAGAACATTTATGAAAGTAACTAACAAGCCCTTTAATGGAGATGTCCATCTAAGCTAACACTCAAAGCAGCAATCAGGAACAAAACATATACTCGAAGTTATGAGGCAAAAATCCTGGCCACACCCAAATCCCACTCAAGTCTATAGCAAAACTCAGTGGACAGGATTTCACCCATGGTTTTTGGATTATGTGCTCCTCAAGGCAATCAGGAGTACAGATAAAAGTATCAGAGAATGGATGTAACAAAAAAAAGGGGGGGAGTAATGAAACTCTGATGCTTGCTAAATAATTTGTGTTTAAGAACTTCGTTTAATACAATATATTTTTATCATATTTTATTAAAACTCCTTTGATGGAGCAGCTGAGGTTTATCAGTCTCCCACAGATAGTGAGTATTAGGGAGGCAAGTGAGGAGACAGTGGACAGAATCAGTAGGATACTCCACATGGAAGAAGGCACAGAGATGAAAGTGGGAGGAGGACACCATTGCCTTTATTCTGCAACCACTAACAGTAAACCTATTGAATTCAGTGGAATTGCTCACCTGCTTAAAATTAAGCACATGCATAAGTGTTTGTCAGATCAGGGTCTAAGGAGGCACATTGGGTGGAATGAGAGGGTTATGTTAGCTGTATATATTTGAAGGTTTAGTAAGGAGGAACTAAGGGAAGGTATTGCTTTGGCTTAAAGTGGGAGTGAAATGATGAACCAGCAATCAACAAGAATTGTCACTATAATTATTATATCATCTTAGCTGGTTTGCTTAAGTTTCACAACTAAGGAACAGCTTTACTTCTAACAAAGGGATACTTTATTTTGCTTTATTTTAATGACGTGGTTCAAGATACTGGCGACAGTTGGAACTAATTAGTTGTCTTCCAGAGATGAGTGAAGCAAGTTGAATAAAGCATGTCTTTTAGCTCTCGGACCACCAATATGCCTTTAAAAACGCTGTTGCTGGGGCAGCAGCAAATACCCAGCTATCCCAAGGTTAAACTATGTAGATCACTATATATATATATATATATATATATATATATATACACACACACACATTAAATGCAATAATCCTTGTTACTTATGTCAGATGATTTCACTTTACTCCAAAAAAACCAAAATTTAAAAAAAACAAAAACCAAACAGATTTCCAAATAAATAATCCAAATGATGAAACACAATAGAGACAGGACTGTTACCCGATAGAGAAGCATTGAGTTCTAGTTAAAGTATTTTCTATTTTAGTAATCATATGCATATACTGAATTGGAAAAATATCCCTTCAACTTTGAGGCCAACTTTTGAACCAGGACCATCCTCATTATTTCCCAGTTCAGTTTGGGAAGACATCTGTACCCACAAAGTATACTGAAAAATAATGCAAAACAACATTTACCTGGTTGGTATAGTTCTGCCCTCTGCAAGGAGTTAAACTAAAGAAGGCTGTTGGTGGGGAAACAAAGAAACAAAGCTTATGGCAAAAATAAAGTATGGGCCAGAGAATACCAACAGACTGATGAAACAATGGGGAAACCATTAATTAGGAATACCCCTGCCTGGCTCCAACCAGCCTGGCTAAATTTAACTCTCCCCAGACTTGAGCCTAGGATCAAAGAGCATACTAAAACCTTAAATATCCTGGGCTAGGGAAGAAGGGATAGGAGACTAAGTGGGTTGTCAGCAGCAGGAGACAAGTCTTTGGAAGAAAGACAAAAACTGCAGCAAGCAGGGTCCCTCCACTCCTGAGATGGAGGTAACTGGGTTGAATGGAATTTACCAAAGTTTGCAAGGAACGATTAAGGTTTAGGTTAAAGGGAAATGTGTGTCCATGCCTTTATTTATTTTACCCATTGCTCTGCATGCTGTGTACCTTGGGGTGAATAAAAATGTGTTTTTGAGAAGCTGTTTGAGTGTCTTGAATCAGCTGCTGTCACAGGCTCCTGGAGGAAAATGGTTTACAGGTGCCAAACACAGTTGGCAAACAATAGGGCTGCAGCCCAGAGTGGTTCTTTCTAGAATGGGGTGACAGTAGCAAAACCTGTCCCCAAAGGGGTGTAAGTAAAGAGGGATGAAAGGGAATTTAAGCACAGCTCTTCCTATAACGAACATCTTCGGAACAAAATGTAAAACCTCAATCAATCATCCTAACCTTCCTCCAGTAACCCCTAAAGAAAACTAAGTAACAAAAACAACCCCCCCCCAAAAAAAGAATAGGATAGAGTGTTACAGATCATCTTGTGAGAGATACTTAATGTGATAATGGGAGAGTAAAAGAACCTATACAAATTAGATAAAGGTTGTCCCAATATATTTTCCTATAAAAATTCTAAACCAGTAAACAATTTGCTATTTTACTAGGCTTACTGCCACTATATCGATTGGTGATAAAGTATGTAGAATTACTAGTTATATTTGGATCAAACCTAATCTTTTTAAAGTAAAATTGTTTGTCTAGGGATATTCTTAAAGTGAAACTACATTCTATTAAAAAAAAAAATCTTTCCTTTGAACCATTTTCATAAAGACACAAGAACATGTAATTTGTCACAAAGTATAATATACAAACTGAAAATTTTATGTATTGATTTTATCTAAGTTCACAATTACCAAATTCATTCTTATTTTAAATCTGACTCCCAAAGACAGAACAGGAGTTTAGCTCTTTTAATTCCCACTAATATATTTGAATGAATACAGTCATATGTTTAATTCACTCAACATTTATTTAAGTGAACCGAGTTAGGATTATTAAAACACAGAGCCTTCAAATGCCTTCAAATTCATGCTGCTTAAGTATCTGAATGTTAATGGTGGAGTACTTTCCCATTTTGAGCATGAATAATGAAATTTTAGAAAAGGAAAATGTGGAAATAAATACAGATTATTTTATTTGTGAAAGTGGTAGTTCTGTGCATAAGAAAAATCATTTTTCACAAGGTGAGAGTTGTGTACATCAGGTGAGAAGGAAAACTGTATTCTAGAACTGAGTCAAAACCAAATATTCAAGACAACACACAAAGCTGAATATTTACAACTCAGTTGGGAGGGGGGGGAATATCTGTGGGGCAAGTACATTTATTATGTATTTGTACAGCACCTAGCACGATGCCCCTAGGCACTACACCATAATCATCATTGGGATCAAAGAGTAAAACTCCAGGATAGGGCAAACCCCTGCTGGCGTAAGGTCTAGATCTCAAGGGCCGCTGAAAAATGGTTTGGTAAGCTGTGGAGTTATAGCTATTTTTTTTATACCATACTGATTAGGTAAGTCCATAAGGCTGTTTGTTGAACTCAAACAAAGAAAGCCCATCAAAAAAAAAATTCTCTTAAGTTCCATCTTGCCTTCTGTTGTGGATTCCCAAAAATGGCTCAAAAACTGTTCCATTTCATCACAGCACTTGGATTTTTTTTTAATTAAAAAAACAAGAAAGATAATCTAATCTTGACCAATAGTAAGATACAGGTGTGACAGTACCTCCCATAAGGCTTTATGGAAATATGCTTAGAATGTGTTTTATGCTACATATGCCATGTAACATATCTCCATAAAAGTTATGATCTACTGAATGTATTAATCCTATTTGTATGCATGTATCATTTTTGTATTCGAAGTTATGAATGTTATGAATGTTGGCTGTGTACTGGCTTGATTTCTAAATGACCTTAGTAGAGCATTTGGTCAGTTCCTGGAGAAAGAAATGTTGAAATTAAGTACCTAATCAAGAAACGCTTAAAGGACAATGGATCTTGGAATGCTCCAATCCACATAAGAAGTCTACTTGAGGACGTTCAAGGTAGCATGTAAACAATGGATGCTACCTGTAAAAACTGTGAGTCATGCATGGACATGTGATTTGCCCAGGTGACTCCAAAACTCCATCTTGGAGCTGGACTTTGCATAGGAGTGAGGAGGGGGGTCTCCACCCACAAGAGAAAGTCTATTTAACCCCCTGGGAGACCCCTCCATTTGGTCTTCAGCTGACTAAAGAGAGAGCCTCTCCACACACACAACCCCAGGATACCTGAAAGAAATTGGAACAAAGGACAGTGACTGCAAGGGGTGTGAGTGATTGCTGGACCCAGGCTAAAAGAAGATTAGTCTGTAAAAGGAAGCATTCTGGAACTGGTGAAAATCTTATCTGTATTAAGTTTGATTAGACACAGATTTGTGCATTTTATTTTATTTTGCTTGGTGACTTACTTTGTTCTGTCTGTTACTACTTGGAACCACTTAAATCCTACTTTCTGTATTTAATAAAATCACTTTTTACTTATTAATTAACTCAGAGTATATATTAATACCTGGGGGAGCAAACAACTGTGCATATCTCTCTATCAGTGTTATAGAGGGTGAACAATTTATAAGTTTACCCTGCATAAGCTTTATACAGGGTAAAACAGATTTATTTGGGTTTAGACTCCATTGGGAGTTGGGCATCTAAGTGTTAAAGACAGGAACACTTCTGTTAGCTGCTTTCAGGTAAACCTGCAGCTTTGGGGCAAGTAATTCAGACCCTGGGTCTTTGTTGGAGCAGACAGGCGTGTCTGGCTCAGCAAGACAGGGTGCTGGAGTCCTGAGCTGGCAGGGAAAGCAAAGGTAGAAGTAGTCTGGGCACATCAGGTGGCGGCTCCCAAGGGGGTTTCTGTGATCCAACCCATCACAACAGGATTAGTCCAAAATTCCTTCATACTCTGAGCCTGCAAAGAGCTTTACAAGAGCACAGAGACCCATTCTCATGGGTCCACTTGCACAAAGCTGCTTGCAGGAATGGGGCTTATACTATATACATATTATCATGAGTACCATGATCATTTCCCTCCATTAGTGTTACAGCTCTTTCCAGACCACTGTCAAATATTTTTCTTCCTTTGTGGTAGGATTCACTGAGACATTGTAACATCTGTTGTCAATAGTGAGAAGTGTACTGCAAAATGGCTTAAGAACCTTGCAAAATTAACGTCTTCTCAAAGTTATAAGAAAATATACATACTTCTGGCTTAAAGTGGAATAGGATTGCCTCTGAAATGGGTCATTGTTTTGATTTCATAAAGACAAACTTTTGATAAGAAAAGGGACATGGGAATCAGTCTCAGATCAGAAAAGTTTAAAATGTACTAAAACTGACCTTTATTTTCAAAAGCCTTGTGGTCTCCTTCTCTTCTCTTCTTCGGAAGTAACAATTTAGTCTAACTTTATTACAGTAGATCTGTTACAAGGAGGTACACACAACATCTAATAATACTTGCGGTTACATTTGAGGCATGGTAGCTCAGTTCAGTGACTGGATCTCATCTTCCTTGAACTTCCTTTAAATCAGGAAGTCATACAGACAGGGCATCGAAGTATATACTTATTTAATGCATAGAAACTTTAAATCTAAGTTCTACTCAACACTAAAGAAACCTACTTTGGGGGCGGAAGGAGCACACCATTGTTTATGTGCTGCCACTATCCTAGTAAAGTCATAAAGGATAATCTTACCTCCATGAAAGACCCCCAGACTGATGGAAGATATAGAAGCACATTCCATAATCCAACTCTTCCAATATTTCATAGCTTTAAACTCTCACCTTCTCTTTATCAAGGCAGGATCAATCAAGTAAAGTGTCTGATCTCACCACTCCATGTAGTTTGCAATAGGTTATTGCTCTCAGTAATAGATTTAAAAGAAAAATAGGATAGTATGACTTGCTGCTTGTTCAGAAGCTTTATAGCAAATAATCAAGTCTAGACACTTTGGGGAGGGAGGATTCTGAGCAGTTCCTGGTAGCCATTTTAACAAAAAAACAATTTCTTTTTGATATTGTGGAAACCTATCAGTTCCTACATCATCGCTTACTGTATTTATTTTCCATCAAATCTAGCTTTGATTTTAGAGGTTGCAATATCTTTCACAGGTTTAGTCAGTCTCAGTCATTGGATAACATTTGTCATATCTAAGTTGGTTATTTTTCTCTTAGGAGTAGTCACACTCTCTATTACTTGATGTATTTTGACAATTGCAAATAAGTGCCATTTACAGAAATTCTTGTTCAGATTTTCATTTCCCTAACAAGGCAACTCAAAAATTAATGTCTCCTTCTATCCCCAGCAAATGGTAGCAGCAGGTTCAGATTAAGGCATAGGTAGTACAGGCCCTTACCTACAGCCCCAGTTCCCTGAGACACAAGATCAGAATCGGTTTAATTTTAAAAAGTTTCTAACTTTCAAAGTGCCATAATTTGTACGGACCAATGGCTCCACAAGCATCCGCCAGCGGTGGAGACAAGAAGAGTGCTCTTGAATCATGTTCCTGGACAGATTTTAAAAGATCTTTCACCAACCTCTATGGGTCTGCAGAAAAGTAACCACGCCTCATTAGCAAATCAGGCAAGCAGGGAACACAGACTCAGTTTCCACTAATGAGCCTCTTCATGTGTGTTATAAAAGAAGCTAGCCAGTAAGGAGAAAAGAGCCTAGAAATCTTTGATGCAGAGAACAATTCAGGATGGTCCATGGGTCAGTTATCAAGGTTTGTTTTAAGATAGAGGTCCCAGCAGCACAATCTGTTTAATTTAGCTGTGAGAGATACAATACGGCTGGTGCTTGCAGACTGTAATAATGTTGATTTAAATTTCCAGAAGGGCTATAGCTAAACCTCCAGAAATCATCTCTTCAGTTACGCTGATGCTAGCTGTCACATAGTTGTATTAAAAATATTAACTCAGTCTTATCTTAATGGCCCTTTTTTGGAATTAACAAAACAAAAAACTTAACTCTTCCTGACAGAAGAAAAATCCAAACCTTCTATTAACAAGGGCCTCCACATAGCAGAAAGTGGATTATAGGTTCTCTATGATTCAGAGCATATTAGCTCCCACCTCAGTGTTTCCCATGGCAAGACTGACCACTATTTGATCATACAGTTATGAAATGGCTTGCCAAAAAAATTAAATTAAAAAAAAAAATCACAGCAAGCATTTTCCCCTTTGACTCTTAGATCTAAATCCCTTCCCTCCATCTGAGAGTCAAATTACTTTTTGTTAAATGAAAGAAACATAAAAGTAAAAACTGAACTCGTAAAAAAGTTTGGAGTTTCATCTCTTTATAAAGCAATAAAAGACTGCATGAAAAATAGTATGGTTCTGATTCTGTCTGCTCGTACACGTATTGTTCATTTGTAAAATTAAGCCAGTTGCAACTAATTTTTTTTGCGTGGCTGAGCATAAAAATTACAACAGTTTTACATACTGTTCCACTGGGTTTAAAACACAGAAACATGAGAAACACTGAAGTCCTAAGATAGAACTACTGTAAAACTTACAATATGGTCTACAGAAATAAACTATATTTACTCAGAAGCTGAAGAAAAGGTCAAACAATCATATAAAGACACATCCTTCCTTACCCTGTGTGGGGGGGGGAGGGGGCAATATTAAATGTTAAGGTGGAGATGCTGCTTTGATTCTATGCTTTGTAGTCTTGGAGACTGCAGTGGTAATAGGATGCATCTGTCAAAATTTGAAGATTCAGGGTAAAAAAAGGTTAGAAATGGGTGTTCATATGCTCCATTCATCATGGATTGTCAGCATGAGGTAGTAAAGGTCAAAATCACTAGTTCTGTGGAATACTCCTTACAAGTGGGTAAACTTTAACCATAATGAGAGAAAGGTCAATTCAATAATGTTATGTAATGCCTCTCAGAAGCAAGTAAACTTTAACCATGTGAAGGATTGCAAAGATTCTTTTGTTGCTAATGCAGTTAATAAGCACCAGTTGTTACCAGCAGCTTAAGGAGTAGGAGCACATCTTATTATCTGTATTAAGCCTCAAGACATGAATTAGAAGTATTGTATTGGTTCTTCTGATCAGACATTCCTACGGTCAAATTCTGCCCTGCACATTTTAAAATGAATGGTTCCCAGTCTCTTGCCAGAGCATTTTAGGCTGCTATAAAATATGTAGTCGAAGTCTTTTTTTAGGACTCAACAGTTACAAAAAGCAATTTGTGCTTTTAGAAATGTTTGCCTGCACAAATCTAAACTGCCATGACAAAGGTGTAATTTTCATATACTTCCTCAAATGATAAAAAATATCCAAGTATTTTCAAAAATGTAGTAATCGTGCACTGCAGAATGTACAAATTAAAGACAACACAGACTGATTAAAATTACATCTTGTTTTCCCCATATGAAGAGAAATACATTAAATCCCCATTTCTCCAACTTCCAAAATGCCGTATCTTTAAATTCATTTTTGCCTTTCAGCTTGAAATCACCCAATATGTGAATCCTGCTTTTCCCAAATGTGTTGGGGACAAACATTTTCCTTATCCTTACTATGGAAATTTGTCTTCATTTCCAACCCAGACTCAGGATCCTTCAGCCCTAGTGATACAGAATTCCATCTCCTTTGCATTTCTGAGGTGTTAGTTACTCATATCCTTGGAAGCAGCAAGGGGGTGGCAGAAAGAGAATCCAGGCCCAGCAGCACAAAGTAAAGGTAGGAATTCTGTGGGGGCCCCAAACTCATTAGTTGTAGGTGGTTACTAAAATCCTAACCGCCTCTAGAAGCGCTATTTCCCCTATTTTAAGGGTAGGAAATGGAAGAAGAAAGGTTACGTTAATTTGACCAAGGCCCTAGAGTTTCAATGATGGGATTATAGTACAGAAATCCCTCTCCTTCTCTTGCCTTTAGTCTGCTAGTATGCAATCTCTCATGCTGTTTTACTACCCTGCTTAATGGCCTAATCACTCTGATTAGGCAACTGGCCAGTAGAGAACTCTAGTACCATCAGCTGCAGCCTAGGCAACCCTGCCCCTCACAGCCACAAACTGACTTGGGGTCCTCCCAAACATCAAAGGAGTTGTAGCCATGTTTTGCCACAGAGCCCAAAGGCCGGAACTGGGAGACTAGGACCTGGCTACTCATAACCTTTGGGAAGAGATCAGTAACCTGCTTTCCACCCTAGCAGTCACTTAAAGGATATATTTTGCAAGTAAAAAAACAAACAAACTATAAACAGTTAAAGCTTGAAAAGAGTGCTGATGTTTCCAGCTCTCAACCCAGGGGAGGTTTGCAGCTCCTTAACACAGGTCTTCAGGCAAACAAACATTCCCATCTACCATAATTTTGTTATTAGCTGCACTAGGCCAGTATTCTCACTGAACAGGCCCACCACATAGTTGAGAGATGGAGCAGCTTCCTGCCCTTAGGTGGGGGGAAACGGAAACTTCTGATCCCACATAAATCTGAAGTAGTGCAGCATCATTTTAAAAAGACTGAAGTCTTGAAGGGGTTATCTGGCTAATATTAAATGCAAAACTTGATCTAATGTTGGTCCTTTGCATTCAACGGTCAAAAAAAAATCAGTAGTAATGAGATAGACAAATATTTGAATCATAAAAGCTTTCTCTCATGGCTTTCAGATGTGTGGTTGGAGGAAAACAAATGCACGTATCTGGCAGATGAAGGTATTTCAGTTTATGTACTAAAAATAAAAACCCACAGAGTAGTTTTCATTCAGACCACATACTCTCACTTACATACTAATCCATCTTCTAGTATACAGTACTTAGAATAGAGGATCATAAACCCTTTGTTGTTACAAATGGTGCTGGGAAAAACAGTTATGCTTTTACAAAAGATTGACCATTCAGGATGAGCCAACAGAAGGAGGAAGTGGATTGGTACAAGCAATGACATCTTCATTATCACTACATTTAGCACAGAGCCATGGGGAAAGTAAATGCATTTCTATTTAAATCTTATGTTTTCCCTTCTATGTTCACCCGACAGAGAAGGAGCACGATATATTAAATCAATACTTCCTGCATTTACGGTGGAATCATTGCTCTTCTTTCCACAGTACATTAAGTTCCTGCACATTTTAGGACATTAAATTTCAGAAATGTAGGGTGTGAGAGAGATGCCTAAGTGGCAGCCCTATATATATCGTGCAGCATCGAGATGCCCGATCCTAGTCATCCAGGTATGACCCTCTTTTCTACTCTGACCTCATTAGCACCCTCTATTCAAACATTAAAATATAAATAAAAAAAAAATAATTTAAAAGTTATACATAGAACAGGTAAATCGTATCTAATAACTGCCATCTTGGTCATTACTAGGGACTGAACACAGGAGCCCCAGAGCTAAGAGAGTGAACATCTATTTCTTGAGCCAAAGTATTAAGTCTTCTAACTGGTAGCCGTAGCAGACTCATATGACAGATTTTAAGGCCAGCAGGGACACTTACGATTGCCTAGTCTGACCTCCTGCATAACATAGGCCATAAAGTTCCACTTAGTAATTCCTGCATCAAGCCTATAACGTCTGTCTGAGCTAGAGCATCTTTTCTAGACAGACATTTATATTTGAAGACTTCCAAGTAAATCTACTGGAAAAATCTACTGTAGCCCTTGGAAAACTTGTCAAATTATTATTTACCCTCATTGTTGAAATTTTCACCTTATCTCTGGTTTGAATTTTTCTAACCCAGGCCACTGGCCACCTTGAAGATCAGGACTGGGACCTTGAGCTTGACCTGATATTCTATTGGAAAACAATATAGATAGAGGATGACTTGTCTGATAAGCTTGCGATAGACTGTGTTGTTATGAGATGCACGTCCTCTACAACCTGGAGTTTCCAATAGGCAAATGTCTTCCTAACCAGGTACACTGCATTGCTGCTGTCCTTCACGACTGCCTTCACAATGGGGGGAGTGAGAGTAAGTAAACTGTTAGTGTGCTCTGTGATGTAAGTGACAGAAAATGAAGAAATTCCTTGTTCAGAAGAGCAGACCCAAAAAGCAGGTCTTGCTGTGAAGCACCGATTTAAAGACATCAAATGTAATTACCTTGTACTTAGTCAACATCACAAGCAGAACACAGATGATACTGTTGCTGGACTTCTAAAAACATCAGAACAGATGGCCAAGTGATTCTAAACCTACCACCAAGGCACTGATTACAGAATCTATTTCTTAGTGCTGGTCTATTCTTTATGGATTGTGCTGTGACTCTTTCATAAAAGATAGTCAGTTGTAAGAGGATTTAGCTACACAGCTCCCACTGACCAGCTACATTTTGACTAAGCCTCCCTAGAACCACTTAAAAATGTAAGTGGGGGGAGGGGGGGGAGAGTTTCACACTATGTAGTATAAAGCAATGTACCATTTCCCTACTATTTTCATCTCAGCCAGGACAGACTTTATTGCTGCATTGCCCAAAGCTTCCCACATAGCTGGTCTCAGAAGAAAACCCCTATTACTAGTGCATTAGCTCAGTAGCATAGGCATCCAATCCACTCAGCACTAAGCATTTGCTGGGAGGAACAAGCATCTACAAATATCAAACTGCAGAAATGCTTCTCAGGAATTTTCAATTCTCACCCTGCCCCACATCACAACTGAATTATTGCCTTGAAAAAATGATGCTGTTCCCATGACATCAACTCTATAGAAACAGTGACCTGTTCTATACAAGTTTTAATACTCACTTTTATTAAGATACCCTAAGAGCTTAGTTTATTGCAAATATTGCTGATCCATTTCATTAAAAAGGGCTGTTTATTCCATAATAATGTAAGGAGACAAGGTGCTCCGAGGTGCTTTGCAAGTTATGAGAATGGTAAGCAACAAATAACTATATGAAGAACTTATCCCTTCATGTCTCAAATAATTAGAAATAGATGAGATCATGTTATACTTTTTAACTAGACGACAGTAATAGCTTGTGGGAATACAATTCAATGACAATAGTTTATCATAGTAAGTCAGCTCTGTAGGGTTACAGTATGTCGAGTATAAATGGGAAGCATTTGTTTCATTTCTGTGTTGCAGCAGTGTCTGGTGTACATTTTATAGTACCATCACTGATGGTCTCCCACTGTTATTTTTAAATTAAACACAAGGCCGACTAAGTTAATAAGCATGCAATCAATAAAATCCTTTCAGAAATTCCTGTAACTGTGTACACAATAGTTTGTAGTAAAAGATAATAAAATTTGACAAACTATTGTGTAATTACGACTGTTTTCTGGGATATTATTAATACATGTAATAAGTCACTTGGTCTAATAAATGATCCATACCTAACAACATCTGGTATTCCGTTAAACAGAAGTCACATAAATGTAACTGACTTCAGTGCACTGTTCCAATTTGTAACACTTAATTTGATTTGCTGAAAGGCCAAGAGTTATTTTTCATTCCATATCTGGTGAGAAAAGCATGACAGTCACACCCTCTCTCAGATATAGATCTTGCTACACAGTTATCTTCTGTGCCTTTGTCACCTTAAGATTGGCCACTATAGTATGCTCTACAAGGGGTTAACCTTGGGACCTCTTGGGAGCTGAAATTAGTGCAATACCTGCCTATTAAGAGGCGCTTTGGCTAGAATAGAAAGCATATTACAATTGTGCCCTGTGATTTGCACTGGCTGATGATTGGCTTCCACATGGAGTTCAAGGTGTTGGGTTTGATGTGAAAGCCCTAAATTGTTTTTGATCTAGTCACCAGAAAGATCTCCTCTTTTCCTGTTCAACAATACACCAGATGTAAGTCAGCAGATGTGTTAAAGCTGGAGCCCTCTCAGCTTAGTAGCTGGAGCTTTGGGAAGGTGGTGTGGCAGGTCAGAAATCCTGGAATTCACTCCTTAGTTTGGTCAGGCCAAGAATGATGTTTATTCCTCTCTATTTCTGATGTAAAGGTTCCTACCTGTGCCATGTGTGTTTAATTGTATTTTAGGGATTATTATTAGTTTTGTATTTTTAATTTGTTACATCACTTAGAGCAATGAAGAGGTGCCCTATAAATTTAAATTAAATTAATGGCTAGTGAGATCTGTATACATTCTAAACAAGCAGTAACCCAGAGTGTACATTAGTGAATCTCAATATAGGTACAGCAAGGCTGTGTTATGCAGAATGATCACTTTAGAGTGTTACAGTACTTATGTAACCGCCAAGGAGATTACCTAGATTCCTGGGGCTCTGTCTGCTGGCAGCTCAGGGAGAGGCACACTGTCCCTGGTAGGGACAGGGAGCCAAGGCAGACTCAGAGTCTGTCCAGCAACCAATAGGGAGTGAGAGGCCCTTCCCAGGGATTCAGGAAAGGGGAGAAGCCATTTTTTGAGTCAGTCTGGAGCCAGCCAGGGCAAGGGCAGGACTGGCTGGGTGGGGAGCAGGTGAGTTCCAGGCGATCCCTCAGCTGGGCTTTTCCTTCTCCACTGATGATTCCCAGTTTGTAGAGTTTTGCTGTGAAACTTCCCCAGCCAGGCTGAGTTAGCCCTCCAGCTCCCTAGGGGAGACCAGTCACCACATGGTCAGCTCTGCTCTGTCTGCTAGTCCAGGGCTGCTGCCTGCTGTGTGTGTGTCTGGATGCTGGGCTAGGAGACTACAGTTTGGATTTTAGTACAGTTGTGTAATCTGCACCTTGAGCCCTGCACCCCTTTGTGGTGAGGGGAAATCCTGGGACCGAAGCAGCCTGATTCCTGCCAGCAGAGATCAGTCCCTCTGCAGTGACTGAGGAGTCCGGAGTCATCTCTGAACCTGAGCATCATTTATGGAGTTTGTGAGTGCACTATCTTTCAGTTAGTCAGGGAATTTGTTTTGGGGACCTCCTACTCCCTAAACTGTGTCCTCAAGCCAGAGAGTAATAGTCTGGGGATTTTATAACCTGCTGCATATTAAACCTATGGAGGGATTTACCACCTTCTCCCACTTGAGTCCTTTGGGCTGTACTGAACTGAGTCAGCCACACTGCTAAACCACTGCAGAGAAGAATTTTGAGGTCATAGGTCATCAAGGGCCCCAACAAAGTACGCGTACCAACGGGACACTAATCTTATATTTGGTACCTCAAGTCACGTGACTGGGGAAAGTCACAGGTATTATCAGCGTGGGCACCGGTAACCCTAAAAATAGTGTTTTACCCTGTTATGTTATATTTGTCTCCTGTTTAATATAATTATTGTGTTGAATATATTGTATGTGTTTGTGTTATTTCTTGGATGTCTCCAACTCCCTGGCAAGTAAGTGGGGAGTTTTCCTCCCAAGCTGCCCTGGTTACCCTTTCAGGAAGGAGCGAGGGGAGTGGAGGCAGCGCCAAATAAATTCATAGGAAAAAATAAAGAAGATACACCCTGCTGAGTGGGTGGCGGGATCCAGAAAAACCCAGACCTGTCCATCAAAACCTGTAAGCAGATTGGCATTAAAGAAGGTAACCGGGTGGAGAGGGGGCGCTACACTTATAAACTTTTTTTAATAAATCCATTTTGAATAAAGTTCACAAAGCATATGCTCATTACATTTTATGGACATTTTAGAAAATGGTTTCTTTAATGTTTCTCACCAGAAGCAGAATGTGCATTAAAACAGCATGACAACTAATCCTCTAACTCTCCAAAATTGAAAGCATGTATTTTACCCTTAAATAGATACACATGTAATGAATGCATTTCACCTCACTAGATTTAAGACTAAAATTACCCACCTTACCCCAAATGTAGACACTTTTTCTTTGTAAGTCTACAGTGCACACTCAGTTCTGCAAAACCATTATTCTGTTTCCCACTCCACTCTATATCCATAGACATTTTTCTATGAAGTTTAAAATGGGTTCCACACCTTGTTACAATCACCCTGTTCTCGTGGACGCCTTGGACAAAAATAATGGAACCCATCTGCATTCCCAGAGCCTCTGCGGTGGTTTCCAACATCTCAGTAGTTCCAACATTTGTGGTTCTTTCTTGATCCAAGTTTGTATATGCTATCTGAGGCTCAATACCACTTTGATTTATTTCAAATTAATAGTGTTTTATTTACATTTAAAACTCTTCCCATGAATTCTCTTAATTTATCTTTTGAGGCACTATTTTCATAAAGTATTTTACAGTAAAAGCCATGTTATCCAGCACTTTATCAACCAGAAAGCTCTATTAACCAGCATTTCTGATATCTCCCAATACAAATCTTCAGTCTAGTGCTCAGAACTAGTATACTGTCCAGGAGGTTATGCAATTGCACATTCTGCACTCTACTTTTATGCAAAAAGACGCAGAAGACAAGTAAGCAAGCTGATATCAGGGATTTATTCAAAAAAGCAGCTTCCAGGGTGGTGTCATAGGGTCATTACAGATTCAGCCCAATCTCCTTACATCTACAATGATAATTGATGTTGATAATGATGACCCTGAGGCACTGCAAGATCCTGAAGTGCCTTCTGAATCAAAGAAGCTAATTATGTTCAGTATAGTTTTAGTGTTAAGTGTATTTGTAGTGATCTGGGTGTACACCTTGCATTGCCCATAGTGATTTGTAGTATTATAAGATAACCTACTGTATAGGAAACTTGTATACACCTAAGTGCTTCAAGAAACCAACCACTCTGCAGTGCAGTATTACTACTGGATTGGTGAGTACCTGTATACTATTCTATATTTTATTCATTTTATTGTATTCTAATTCTTTGAAAATTGGTATTCCATATATAACTCTTAGTTAACCAGAATTTTTGACTCACCGGCACCACCAATTCCCTCAACATGCCGGATAACAAAGCTTTTACTGTATTAGGTTTTCTAAAGCTTTTTCCCCCCCTATTTCATTTCATTGAGATCTTAAGCTGTACTTTTCTGATGTAAGCTTTAGAACATAAGAACGGCCATACTAGGTCAGACCAAGGGTCCATCCAGCCCAGCATCCTGTCTGACAACAATGGCCAATGCCAGGTGCCCCAGAGGAAGTGAACCTAAAAGGCAATGATCAAGTGATCTCTCTCCTCTGACAAACAGAGGCTAGGGACACCATTCCTTACACATCCTGGCTAATAGCCATTAATGGACTTAACCTCCATGAATTTATCTAGTTCTCTTTTAAACCCTGTTATAGTCCTAGCCTTCACAACCTCCTCC
>NW_020664439.1:28859920-28927515 GCF_002925995.2 Terrapene triunguis | reverse complement strand
CAACTTTAGATAAATTAGTTTCCTCTAATGCATGTTATTTCTTGTGCAATTTAGCAAGTTCATTTACAATCATCTAATGCAGGGGTTCTCAAACTTCATTGCACTGATTACTACACAACCCCAGGAGAGGGGATCGAAGCTTGAGCCTGCTTGAGCCCCGGACTCGAGGGGGAAGGGAGGAGGGCGAAGCTAAAGTCTGAGCCCCGCCGCCCCGGGTGGGAGGACCAAAGCTGAAGCACGAGGGCTTCAGCCCCAGGCGGGGGGCCTATAACCTGAGCCCCACCACCCAGGGCTGAAGCCCTTGGGATTCAGCCCTGGGCAGTGGGGCTCAGGCTTCAGCCCCAGGCCCCAAGCGCCAGCCCTGGCAACCCCATTAAAACAGAGTCGCAACCCACTTGGGGGTGCTGACCCACAGTTTGAGAACCGCTGATCTAACGAATTGTCCTAGCAAATGTAAAGGCTCATATTAATATTGGCTTCATATAAAATTTGTCATTAAATATTTGTTTTCTCATACCCACACTATAGCTACAACCCACATCCTCTAACTATACCATGTCAGATATATCACTATGTGAAGCCTGATCTCTTCCCCCCCATGCAATTCAAAAGGAGCAAGCCCAAAGTGAAGAAATAGCTAAGTGAGAGCTAGATACTGCCTGCATAGTGTATAAGCCATTTTAATTTGCTTGTTGAGAATCCTAAATTGATATGTCAGAACTACCATTTACAATTACGTTTAATGCCAATTTACTGTCTCCAAAATGTGTTACTTTACAACATCTCTTCTCTTAATCAAGAATACTTAGTTGTATATACTAGTGTATGCAACTTATATATGTTCATTTCAATGTACTGTATTTCAGATTAATAGCTTTTTATTGATGAATACAGTATTTTAAGTGTCCTTTATTTTAAGTGGTAGAGAATGATACAAAAAGCCGTGTGGATTATTTCTAAAGTCTATTAAAATAATACACAGTGTAAGTTGTTGTTTACAACACACATGGCACAAAACTAAATATGCTCTACTTTGTGAAGGTATTTTTAAAATGGGTAAGAAAACAATTTGATTTTATAATAATGCCTTTCATGTGCAAGGTAGCTAATAAGCACCTCAGAACTAAGTCACGAGGTACAAGAATCATTGAACTATTCTCTTGAGAATGTCAAAAATATGGTTATTTGACTACAGTACAAATAATTTAGTAATCACAGATTCACACTGACAGCATATTCTGTAAGAGTTCATCAAATTAATGTGTGTGTGTGTGTGTGTGTGTGTGTGTGTGTGTGTCTCTGTGTGTATTCACACATGACCTTGCATATGGTTTTTTACATATTGGTAAATAGATTAACTCTTGGCTACAGAAGCTTTACATTGATCTAATTACTATTCAAGGTCTAATATTTAAAATAGCTAAACTGCTTGCTGAATACTGAAGCTCAAAGCCATGTAGGGTTACTATGAACCATAGCCACCTTTTTCTCCAGTAAAAATAAACGGCAGTTTAAAAACCTACAGAAATTCTGCTACAGCAGCTGAATCACCGTTCTTTTACAATTTAGTGAATTCCCAGACGTTTCTTCAAACCCTGTTTTAATTCTGTTACAATAACACACATCTCTCATTTCTGTGCTCACAAATATGAGTTTGAATAATATAGTCTTAATTTAAATCTAATAAACTTACTATTGCTTTGTGTACATTATAAATTGCATCTGCTTATCAGTATTTGTAAGCCTGCTTATCTAAAGACAAAAGGTCCCTTTATGAAATCTACCTACACATCTTTGGCTGACAGCTAAAACAAACAGCATCAGTGTTTGCAATAGGCAACCTCCCCAACATCTTCACATTCAATTAGTTAAAAAACCCAGAACACTAAAGTACCAAAAATACCCACAAAGGAAACACCTAAGTGGCTTATTTAGAAAATTAAATACATTACCAGACGCATCCTGGAGTTTCTGAATCACCTGCAGGGAAATCAGACTAAGAATCTGACACTGGAACAGTATTCCTTAGTATTACAGAGCCCGATCTGACTCTTACAGAATATCAGGCAAGTCTGAGACTGAAAAACCTTTGAGTTGAGTTCACTATAAGCATCAGAAAGCCACAAAGGGGAAAAAAAAGGAAAGAAAGAAATGCAGCCCACAGACAGCTAGATGAGAAACTTCTGGCACCTCTCCAGCTCAGGAACGAATTCACTGTAATTTGGAGATGTATAGTTTTGGAAATGAAAGGAAACTTGAATTTACGGATGAATTTGATCCTGCCTTAGTGGCTCTGCAGAAACGTGCATGTTACATCTCAGCTCATTTTTAAAATGTTCATCCAGGAACAATACTGAATCAAAAAGTTAATGGGGGAGGGGGGCACATGCACACACGCACACTCACACAGCTTCCCAAGATGCCAATACAAACTTCAAATGGATCATTCCTTCAGCTATATGCTGTGAATTTTATTAATCCCAGCACAGAGGTAGGGTTGCCAATTCTGGTTGGATGTATTCCTGGAGGTTTCGTCATATGACATATTTAATTGAATATTAATCTTTAATTTCTGGAGACTCCAGGACAATCCTGGAGGGTTGGCAACCCTACACAGAGGTATAGTAGAAAATCTAATTCCTTTCTTGTATCAAAGTGGATTCATGGCTTTTTATAATGCACTTTGAACAAACAGATTTTTGTTTTTTGTTGCTTGTGCAATATCAGGCAGCTAAAATACATTTTTAAAAAGAGATCATTCACAACTTTTCAAGCAACTGGAAAAAATGTCAGAGCAATGAAACTGCATTTGTTCAAATATTTGTGTTTTCAACAAATAGTATCAAAAGGATTCAAATCAACAGTTCAAGTGCTAAAGAAGATAGCTAGCAACAAATGTTGGGTATGTAGGTGGTAGAGTCTGTAAAGGCATAAATAACTTCAATCACTATAAAAACTGCTTCTGCCAATGCAGTCTTTAAAATGCAAAGTTTGAGCTCTTCATTTTGTTAGCAAAAAAGATAATTTCAATAGTTTGCATTGAACATTTGCTTCAAATAGTCTAAGGAACACTCAGTGAGTTTCGATATTTCCTAGTCATGCAAGCAAAGTGCATGTTACCATGCAAAACAACATTTTTAAGTACACATTTCAAAACATTATAGTAGATAAGGAACAATAGACTAAGAGTTCAAGAATGAATGATCATGGTAATTTGCATTTCTTAAGTTAGTTTCTTTTACACCTGCATACACTAATAATTTAGTAACACAAATCTGGTTTCAGTTTTAGTAAAAGTCTTGTTTTAATGGTAACTATTACTAAGAAAATAATAATGGCCCTCATTGTTAGAAGTATGGTCCCTGTAGATTTGGGGTGCATTTAACATAACTAACAAAGATGTTAATAATGAGTCTACCCAGCCTAAATAACTGGAGGGATTCTTGAGTCAGTCTTTTTCTTCTTAATAAATCAGTTCTTTGAAAAAAATAATATTAGAGACCCTATTACTAAAACAGGGAAATGCAAAAATCTTTATATTAAAGGGTGCCTAGTGAGGATGGAGAGTCATATACAGTGTCCCAAAAAGCTGCCGTCAGCTATTCACCAACCTGTTTTGGATATGCAAAGCAGAAATATTTTTTAATATTAGTGAAGCCTCAAAGTTTGGATCTGAAATCAGAGGTCTTCTAAGTTCTGGGACTTCCAGGTTCTGGAGTTATGGCTCAGATCCCTCTTTAAAAAACATAATAGGACATTAACAATGGAGTAATTGGAAGGAACCAGTTGTGGTCAGTTGGACAGATGACAATTGCAACTATATGCCCTGTCTTTACATTTCAGAAATAATTATGTAGCAAGCACCATGCTCTCAAAGCTTATGATCAGAGATGACTGCAAAAGGTCTCATTTAAACCTGTAAACAACCCATTCTCACCTATGGAAGGTAGTGCCTGTGTTCCATTCACTAACAATTCATTTATAGTATTATAGTGATCACTGGCCTCACCCACTCTAGTTAAGGTACCATCAGAATTTTCAGTACATCTTCCTGTGTTTACTTGCTCATATGGCCACTAAGTCCTACCTCTCTAGCTCTCATGGTTGTGAAGAAAACCTGCAACCCCTGGACCAAGCATAGCCAATGTGTCTATGTCTGCCCAAGTTTTCAGAAAGCCTGAAACAACAGCTTTGAGATGCGTGATCTGCTCCTTTAATCTCAATGAACTTTTAACTCAGATAGCCACTGACGATAATGTAAATATTAACTATTTCACTGCTGATCCAAACCAACAAGAAAGGAGAGGGACAATTATACTAAGATCAGCAATATCTTATTGTCATGCTACAAGTAGAAGATGCTTAGAAAAATACCATTATCTATTTCTCTCTCCAATCCAAATGAAGCCAAGCTTTTGAGGAACCCAGCAGAGCCCATGGTGTAACCACACCCCATTGAGATTAAGCCATGTCCAATGAATTGAACAAAGTATCTGTGATAATATTTTTAACACATACGCAGCCCACTCTGAATGGCATCTCATTCTGGCAACATTATGCAGCTTGGAAAACCACTGCTTTTTATCCCCAGTTTTGTCCCTTAACTTAGCCAAATTTTAAGGACCAGGTCCAAAAATGCATGATGGGGCAAAGTTTCTCTAAGACAAATAATAAAACAAGGAACCCTTCCATATATAACTCTTTAGTGCATTTCTCTCAAACAGCTGGTGACTCGCTACAATAATAAAGTTATTTTTCAAAAGCGTCTAGCTGGGTCAGATCCTGGAGCAATGAAGCTGCAGCAGAGCAAGTACCCAGGGTTCCAGATTCACTTGTACAGCCCTCATTGCTGCCATGGTTTCTCTGCTCTGGGATCTGAACTAGCTAGATTAAAACGGTCTTGCAGTCTAGACATGCCCTTAGTGACTAGGGTTGACATAGGACCATCTAACATTTACAGAAGAGCAAACACCATATCTCAAACTTACCTATCACTGTTTCCGTTATATGTATCCTCCCTTTCTCTTTCTTTACAATGGGAAATATTTTATTTAATGGTACAAGAACCATATCCTCCCTTACAGTCCTTAAGGGAATTTAGGTGCGTCAAAGTTAGTGCTGTGCAGATCTGTTTAATGTTCTTATAGTTTATCTAGTTCTAAATTCACTATCATAAACTATCCACCCTAAAGTTAAATTGCTTAGACAAAATGAAAACATAAGGACAGCAAGGCCATTAAATTAGTTAATGCTAGCATCATGCAAGCACTATTTTTTATATGTAAGGAGGTTTAAAATAATTCATACTTCTAAATGGGACTTTAGAGCTATCATTCCCAGAGACAGCTGTTTGGGGTTTGGTTTTGTTTGTTTGTTCTTTGCCTCTGTCATCCCAGCTGTACTTATCAGTGATTACAGCATTCCATGTTAAGAATTCATTCTGACTCAGAAAATTGACTGTTCTCTTCGAATTTTTGTAGATATATCATGACTTTCAATAAAAATACTATACTTTTTGATAGCTGAATTTCTCCCATCTCAGTTGTAATGTTTACATTAGTAGAACAAGTTGGAAAGGCATGAATTCTAAAAGTAGCATTAATGTAACATTATTTGGAATTTAAATACTCAAATGTCACAGCGACAAGGTTGATTACCTTAACACTGCCCCTTGTACATATATATGGTCACATACTATTACATGATCACATATTACTCAAGTGCAAAATATCTTTCTTAGACTTCTAAATAAGTGTGTAACATTGCATATTTTGTCATTCTTGTATTCTTGTGCTGAACTATTGTGACAATGAAATAGACTATCTATACTAACAGATTTATAAAGGTAAACTTTAATATATTTTATTCTTCAGTTTTGACACCACATACACACAATAAAATAGGATTTTTTCCTTTTTGTAAGACGTCTTTGAACAGTAGCTATTATTGTAGTGAGTCACCAGCTATTCCAAAGAAATACACTAAGAATTATATAAACAAGATATATTTCTTAAGATTCCATGTTTTAGTATTTGTCTTAGAGAAACTCCTCCCCCCACATGCCTTTTTGGACCTGGCCCTTTACACTTGGCAGAGCCAAGGAGACAATTTGAGGCTTAAAAAAAAAAAAAAAAAAAAAAAAAAAAAGCAGTGGTAGTCTTCCACATGCCTACAAACCAAGTTCTGCCTAAATGTGGCCAGATTGAGCCCTGGTCTACACTAGGCTTTTATGTCGAATTTAGCGCCGTTATATCGAATTAACCCTGCACCCGTCCACACCACGAAGCCATTTAGTTCGACATAGAGCCCTCCTTAAATCGATTTCTGTAATCCTCCACAACGAGAGGAGTAGCGCTAAATTCGAAATGGCCATATCGAATTAGGCTAGGTGTGGATGGAAATCGACGGTAATAGCTCCGGGAGCTATCCCACAGTGCACCACTCTGTTGACGCTCTGGACAGCAGTCCGAGCTCGGATGCTCTGACCAGCCACACCCCGGGAAAATTTGAATTCCTTTTCCTGTCTGGGCAGTTTGAAGCGCAGTTTCTGTTTGGACACCGTGGCGAGCTCAGCAGCAGTGGCAGCAGTGGCAACGATGCAGAGCTCTCCAGCAGAGATGGCCGTGCAATCCAATAGAAAGAGGGCCCCAGCATGGACGGATCGGGAAGTCTTGGATCTCATCGCTGTGTGGGGAGATGAGTCCGTGCTTTCCGAGCTGCGCTCCAAAAGACGGAATGCAAAGATCTATGAGAAGATCTCTAAAGCCATGGCAGAGAGAGGCTACAGCCGGGATGCAACGCAGTGCCGCGTGAAAATCAAGGAGCTGAGACAAGGCTACCAGAAGACCAAAGAGGCAAACGGACGCTCCGGATCCCAGCCTCACACATCCCGTTTCTACGAGGCACTGCATTCCATCCTAGGTGCGGCCGCCACCACTACCCCACCCCTGACCGTGGACTCTGAGGATGGGATATTGTCCGCGGCCGGTTCCTCAGCGGACGGGGAAGAGGAGGAAGGAGATGAGGAGGACGAGGCAGTAGACAGCGCTTACAACGCTGATTTGCCCGACAGCCAGGAGCTCTTCATCACCCTGACAGAGATCCCCTACCAACCCTCCCCAGCCGTTACCCCAGACACAGATTCAGGGGAAGGATCAAGCAGTAAGTGTTTTAAATATCCAAACATTTATTTACAACATAACTGGCATATTTAAAATATTAACAGTAGCTAAAGTGCTTTAAAACATGTAAACATTTATTTGCAACAAAACAGGAAGATTGAAAATATTAACAGTGGGTAAAGTGCTTAAAAACATGTAAACAGGAAAGTCAAACAAAAGGGGAATCAGTGCAAAGTGTATCATGATTACTCCGTCTTTGGGCGCCTCAATATATAGTCCGAACCATTTTAAAAAAATCTCACAATGTCCGCTTCATGATTATAGTGCCCAAAACCCTGCAGTCATTTGTCCCTCCAAGGGCACCTAAGCCAAGAACTGGTCAATGTAACCGGGGATCGAGGCGACATC
Source organism: Terrapene triunguis (assembly GCF_002925995.2). Taxonomy (NCBI): domain Eukaryota; kingdom Metazoa; phylum Chordata; order Testudines; family Emydidae; genus Terrapene; species Terrapene triunguis. The sequence continues at coordinate 28,919,986 of NW_020664439.1, read as the reverse complement.
CTCCGGGGAGAACTCCTCATACACCTCCTGCAGGTGTTTTTCAAGCCTCATCAGCAGGTTCCTGGGCAGGGACAGCTTATTAGGCCCCCCGTGGTAGGACACGTTTCCCTGCCACAACGCCAGCAGGTACTCCGGGATCATGGCCTTGCACAGCAGTGCAGCAAATGGCCCCGGTTTCTGCAGGCTGTCCCGGAGCATCTTCTCCTTCTGGCTCTCGGAGACCTTCAGGAGGGTGATGTCAGGCATGACTCCCTGCTGTGAATTAGGTAGGGGAAAGTTAGTATTGGGACTGCTTGCCCGTCCCTTTACAGAACTGCAACCGCCGGTTTACAGCCACGCGGTTTACAGCCGCGAGGGGCTGGGACAGGGCCAGAGTTCATGCTTGCAGGATTGCTGCCAGCAGAGACTCGCATTGCTTTCTATGTGAAAGGAGGCCAGTGCCACTCTTAAAGTTTTAAGCGGCCACAAGTCTACGGCTTACCATGTTTGCCATCTAGACAAAGTCCGGTGTCCTGCCCTGCTCCTCAGCTCGCCACAGCAAGACCGCAGGCACTGTAGGCGAGGGCCGAAAATTCGACCTTGTCCTCAGTGCGCGTGTGATAGGTGCTCTGCATGGTCTTGTTCACAGAGAAAGACTATGTTCTCTGTTCACAGATACATTGCTCTGTCTCAGGAATTCACTCCCTTTTTCCAATTCCCACAGCCACATCTGCCCAGAGGCTAGCGCACATTAGGAGGAGGAAGAAGAGGACACGGGAAGACATGTTTGCTGAACTAATGGGATGCTCCCGAGCACAGGCAGCCCAGCAGACACAGTGGAGGGAGAACTTGTCCCAAATGCACCGGGCAAACATGGAACGGGAGGAGAGGTGGCGACAGGAGGACAGGCAGGCTACTCAAACGCTGCTTGGACTAATGAGGGAGCAAACGGACACGCTCCGCCGCCTTGTGGATGTTCTGCAGGACCGGAGGCAGGAGGAGAGAGCCCCGCTGCAGTCTCTCTGTAACTGCCCTGCCTCGCCACCAAGTCCCATACCCCCCTCACCCAAAGTCCAAACACGGAGGGGTGGAAGGGGCCGGGAAAAATTTCACTCCACCCCTGCGGACTGCTCTACCACTAGAAGGCTCTCATTCCCCAAAATTTGAAAAGTCCTTTCCTACCCGCCTCACACAAGACCCCGTCCAAGTTTCACCCCCCCGTTCCATGTGCGGTTGTTAATAAAGAATACGTTTCTGTTCATTTCTGTTTCCATCCTCTTCTTTTGGAGGGGAGTCTGTCTGGAGGGGGGGGAAGGGCCTTGGTCATTGGACAGGACAGTCACCTTTAGCAGGGGGCAGGTGCAGCAGCAGGGCACATATACAGTGCAGTGACTAGTTATCCTGGTCAGTCTGGGAGGTGGTTTTCATGTTTTGTGTGGTGGGGGCGGTGGTGTTGCTCTGTGACTTGGTGGCGGGGGAGGGCAGTTACAGATCTTATGCAGCGGTCCTTACCCTGGATCACAGAGCCGCGCAGCAGGGGATCTGTAACCCTCCTCCCCCTGCAAGACAGTCACATAGCCGACACATACACGCAGTCCCGGCCAGGAGGGCTGGCAGGCTCCGTTGAAACAACCAGTCCACCACCGCGGAGCCTGTCATTCCTGGAGTTTAGAAGCATCATTTGCATCACAACCCTAAACCCGCTCCCCGCCACAGTCTGCGTCCCAGGTTTAAAACATTCCCGTGAAAACAGTAATAAAGACAACGGTGTCCATGAACAAAACAGAACAGATTTTATTTTTTGGGAAGGGGGTGAAGGGGGTATGTAATTGGAGAGGATAGTCGACGGCAACTGGGTAAAGAAACGGGGGCAAGTTCAGCTTCTGTGTCCACAAACTTAAAAGTCAATGGGTACCCTGCTCAGCCTTGAAACTGGCTTTCAAAGCCTCCCGGATGCACAGCGCGTCCCGCTGGGCTCTTCTAATCGCCCGGCTGTCTGGCTGGGCGTAATCAGCAGCCAGGCTATTTGCCTCAACCTCCCACCCCGCCATAAAGGTCTCCCCCTTGCTCTCACAGAGATTGTGGAGCACACAGCAAGCTGCAATAACGATGGGGATATTGGTTTCACTGAGATCACAGCGAGTGAGTAAGCTTCTCCATCTCCCTTTGAGACGGCCAAAAGCACACTCCACCACCATTCTGCACTTGCTCAGACGGTAGTTGAACAGTTCTTTTTCTGTGTCCAGGGCGCCAGTATAGGGCTTCATGAGCCAGGGCATTAGCGGGTAGGCTGGGTCCCCGAGGATGACTGTAGGCATCTCCACATCCCCAAGAGTTATTTTGTGGTCTGGGAAGTAAATACCTTCCTGCAGCCGTCTAAACAGACCAGAGTTCCTGAACACGCGAGCGTCATGAACCTTGCCCGGCCATCCGACGTAGATGTTTGTAAACCGTCCCCGATGGTCCACCAGTGCTTGCAGCACCATTGAAAAGTACCCCTTTCTATTGATGTACTGGCTGGCCTGGTGGCCCGGTCCCAGGATAGGGATGTGAGTCCCATCTATAGCCCCACCGCAGTTTGGGAATCCCATCGCAGCGAAGCCATCTATGATGGCCTGCGCGTTTCCCAGGGTCACTACCTTTGACAGCAGTACCTTCACGATTGCCTTGGCTACTTGCAGGACAACAACCCCCACGGTAGATTTGCCCACGCCAAAGTGGTTCGCGACTGACCGGTAGCTGTCCGGCGTTGCAAGCTTCCAGAGGGCTATGGCCACTCGCTTCTGGACAGTCAGGGCTGCTCGCATGCGGGTGTCCTTGCGCTTCAGGGCAGGGGACAGCAACTCACAAAGTTCGAGGAAAGTCCCCTTCCGCATGCGAAAGTTTCGCAGCCACTGGGATTCATCCCAGACCTGAAGCACTATACGGTCCCACCAGTCCGTGCTTGTTTCCCGGGCCCAGAATCGCCGTTCAACAAAATCCACATGCCCCATTGCAAACGTGATGTCCTCGGCGCTGGGTGTCGTGGTTTCTGACAGCTCTGTGCTACTCTCCGACTTCAGGCCCTCACTCCGCTGCCGTAGCCTCCTCGCCTGATTTCTCTGCATCTGCCTCTGGGAAAGGTGTATGATAAGGTGCGAGGCGTTGAGAACGGCCACAACTGCAGCGATGGTCGCAGCGGGATCCATGATCGCAGTGCTGTGGCGTCCGCGCTGTCACTGATCAAAAAGTGCGCGAACTGATTTCCCGCCGGCGCTTTCAGGGAGGGAGGCAGGGCGGTAGTGACTGACGGATGACGACAGTTACCCAAAAGCACCCTCGCCACAATTTTTTACCCAGAAGCCATTGGGGGCTCGACCCAGAATTCCACTGGGCAGCGGGGACTGCGGGAACTGTGGGATAGCTGCCCACAGTGCACTGCTTCCAATGTCGACGCTTTCCCTGGTAGTGTGGACTGACAAAGTCGAATTACTGTCCTTAGTGTAGACACACACGTTCGACTTTCTAATATCGATTGCACATATTCGATTTAACTAAAATCGAACTACTCTCGTAGTGTAGACATACCCTGAGATACCACTCAGAATGGGTTGTGCAAATGTCCAAAATATCACAGGTGCTCTGTTCAGCTCCTTGGACCTGGCTTCTGCTCTGTGGAGTTTGGATACATCATAGGCAATTCTGGGTTCATCAAAAACTTCTTCTTGACTGGAGAGAAAATGAGTGATGGTGGCTTTTCTAAGCACCACCCAGAAAGTGCACATTCAAGGATGCATTGTGTGCCAAAATTCTTGCAGTGCAGGGGATGTGGACATGGAGATGTAATGCAGTGAAGCAGGGACAGACGTATGGAAAGACTGCAACATAGACATACCCTAGCTAGCTTTAATCTAGCTAGGTATGTCGGCTCAAGCAGCCGTCAAACCCAGTGATTGCAATCGTCAGAGTCCCTCCACCTTCTGTTTCTGAAATGCCATCCTGAGTCTCCCCAAACATCTACTCCACTGCAAAAACTATTCACCAACATGTAGGAGCAGCTCACCCAACAGACCCATGGCTTTCCCCCTGGTTAGAATGGACAGAAATTAGCAGACTCCAGAGTAGGAAACACTGGAAGACTAAAACCATTTCCAAAAAAGGGCCAAGGGAGGGCAAACAAGATCCCCCACAATACATTAGGAACCAATTCCTAGACCGGCTCCAGTTGGAAAGTTCCCAAGAATTCTGAGATTATGCCCCTAGAAATCCTAGCACCAGACACACATAACTGCAGTGCCTGTATGGACACATGTATACGGGGTATGGCGAAGGGTGTGGCGCAGCAACGTGGACTCTCAGAAGCAGGATTGGCTAACTCAGCATGGGTGCAAGCATGACACCCAGCAAGCCTGCAGCGTAGATATATAAAAACTGCCAAAGAGCTAGCTACATTATATTCCAGCTGGTTCCCTGACTTGAAAGGATTCAGCCTAATATGTCAGACCTCATAGATATTTGTATTAAGATCTATTACATTTAGAGATTACTGTATTCTGAAACTGAGGCTTAATGAGCTCCAATGGGTCTCTGACAGGCTACCTCAGCCTCACTCAAAATAGTTATCTTGGTGAGCAGGCTTCTGGTTACTACTCAGTCCCAGAAGAAATGCTGCTGAAACAAAGCCAGCAGCTACAGATGCTTTGTGAAGTGGGTTCTCTATCAGTGTCTGAGTGGCAAAAAAAAAAAAAAAAAAATGCATGGAACTGTAAGGCTAAAGCCTGTCCAAAATATACTAACTAGCTGTTATTACAAATCCTATGGGTTTTTGCTAGAAAACAAAACACTATGGGTACTCAGTCCAGTTTACAAATTTGACAGTTTGTACAAGCTAAAGAGCATGTGTTCAGCTAGATATGGAAGATCAAGTATTCCAGGGCACTGAAGTAATCCCAGACAGTTTTTGTTTTCCCCAAGGAAAAAATGGAAAACTATTCCTTATTTAAGCATTGGGAATAGTGTTGCTTGATCCTTTTTCTCATCTAATCAAGTAAAGACAAAATCTACTGTCAAGGGGGAAAAAAACAACAACAAAACTAGTGGTTCTTTCTCAAGACAGATAAAAATTTAAGAAAGGAATATGTTAAAGTCAGAATTACAGGCACAAACAAGGCTGGGAAAAAAAAACAAAAAAACCCCACACCAAACCACTTAACACTATCAACTGAACTCACAGAAAGAAATGAGCTAGCATAGGTGTAGGGGGGAGAAGAGGGGAATCAGTGCTGATGAAAGTTCTTTAAAAAAATAAAAAATAATTTTAAAAAATGAAGAGGCCATGGAGCCTGAACAAAGAATTTAGAAACAAAAGTTCCAGATTTCAACATGTTTAAAATTCACATACTAGTGTGCAGTGGGGCAAATGCAAACAAGAGCCAATTTCAGCTGCCCAGTTCTCTGGCCATCTCTATGTTGGCTTCAGTGTAGCTAACAGCAGCTAGGGGCAGCTTTAAAATTATGCCAGCAGTGGCGGCAAAGGAGACTGCTTTACACTTTGCCAGCAGTGGCCCCAAAGGGCCATCTGCTAGCGGAGAACAGCACTCTGGCCATGCCCCACAGATCAGTTGGGAATTTCCCTATCTAAAGATATTGGCCAATTTCTGGTCCCTTCGCAACACCAAAGTGACAAATAAGGGGCCAGAGAAATCCCAATGATCCTTACATAGCACTTTTCATCTGTAGATTTCAAAGTGCTTCACAAAAGTGGGTAAGTATCATTATCCTCATGTTACAAATGAGAAAACTGAGTCACAAAGCAAAAAGGAATTAAGCAACTCTCCCAAGGTTATTAAAAAAAAAAAAATCAATGACATGGCTCTGTATATAGGAGACCTGGGTTCCATCTCCTAGTCCTGTAAACTAGCCACTGGGCCATGTGTCCATCCACCGTTTAGGCCCTTTTGATACATGCTGTTCTTCACAAATGAATACTTTCTTCAATTTTGTTGTTGTTGTTTAGTGTGGTTTTTTTAAAAAGGAGCTTTTTCAAAGTCCTTAAAAACCACAATAACTTACATCATGAGGACATCTACACAGGGTCAGACCAATGGACCATCTAGCACAATATCCTTTCTTCGAACAGTTGCCAGTTCAGAGACTTCAGAGAGAATGAACTGAACAGGGCAATTATCGAATGATTCATCCCCTGCTGTCCAGTCCCAGCTTCTGACAGTCAGTGGTTTAGGGACACCCACAGCATGAAGTTGCGTTCCTGACCATCTTCCATGAACTTGTCTAGTTCTTTTTTGAACCCAGTTATAGTTTTGGCCTTGATGACATCTGCTGGCAACAAATTCCATGGGTTAACTGTGTATTGGTGTGAAGAAATACTTCCTTTTATTTGTTTTAAAACCCGCTGCCTATTAATTTCATTGAGTGACCCCTGGTTCTTGTGTTATGTGAAGGGGTAAATAGCACTCTTTATTCACTGTCTCCATACCATTCATGATTTTATATACCTCTAACATATCTCCTCCCCCCTTAGTCATCTCTTTTCTAAACTGAACAATCCCAGTCTTTTTAATCTTTCCTCATATGGAAGCTTTTCCAAACCCCTCATCATTTTTGTTGCCCTTCTCATACCTTTTCCAGTTTTAATACATGTTTTTTGAGATGGCGTGACAAGAACTGCAAAATCTTTCTTGAGTTATAAAAGCTAATTTATACCCCATGATTTTGTATGCATAGTTTGGAAAACATCATCTCATGTTAATCACTTTGCACTTAACACTGAATTTTGTCTGCTATTTTGTTGTCCAGTCACCAATTTTGTGAGATCCCCTTGTAACTCATCAGTCCACTTTGAACTTAAACTATCTTGAGAAATTTAGTGTGCTCTACAAATTTTGCAACTTCACTTATGAATATGTTGAATAGCACAGGTCCCAGTACAAATCCTTGAGGGGACCCTATTTATCACTTTCTATTGTGAAAACTGACTACTTATTCCTACCCTTCATTTCCTATCTTTTAACTGGACCTTCCCTCTTATCCCATGATTCTTTACTTTGCTTATAAGCTTTTTGATTAGGGATCTTGTCAAGAGCTTCCTGAAAATCCAAGCACACTATATCAACTGAATCACCCTAGTCCTCATGCTTGATGGCACTCACAAAGAATTCCCTTTACAGAAGCAGTGTTGACTCTTCTACAATATATCATGTTCCTCTAGGTGTCTAATAATTCTGTTTTTTTACTATAGTTTCTACCAGGTTGCCTTGTACTCAAGTTAGACTTGCTGGCCTGTAATTGCCAGGATCGCATACGGAGCCTTTAAAAAAAAAAAAAAAAGCGCATCACATTAGCTATCTGCCAGTCATTTGGTACAGAGGCGGATTTAAGTGACAGCTTACATACCTCAGTTAGTAGTTCTGCAATTTTATATTTGAGTTCCTTGAGAACTCTTGGGTGAATACCATCTGGTCCTAGTTATTTATTACGGTTTAATGTTCCAAAACTACCTCTATTGACACCTCAATCTGGGACAGTTCCTCAGATTTGTCACCTAAAAAGAATAGCTCAGGTGTGGGAATCTCCCTTCACATCCTCTGAAGTAAAGACCATTGCAAAGAGTTCATTTAGCTTCACCGCAACGGCCTTGTCTTCCTTCAATGCTCCTTTAGCGCCTTGATCATCCAGTGGCCTCACTGATTGTTTGGCAGACTTCCCAATCTGATGTACTTAAAAAAATTGCTATTAGTTTTCATCTCTTTTGCTAGTTGCTCTTCAAATTCTTTTTAGCCCTGCCTAATTATATTTTTAACTTTACTTGCCAGAGTTTATGCTCCTTTCTATTTTCCACAGTAAGATTTCACTTCCAATTGTTTAAGGATGCCTCTTTTACTCTGCTGTTTAACCATGGGGGCATTTTTTGGTCCTCTATATTTTTTTTTAATTAAAAAAAATTATTTTAATTTTTTAAAAATATTCATATAGTTTGAGCCCCTAAGAAGTTTCCATGCAGCTTGCAGGCATTTCACTCCTGACTATTCCTTTTTATTTCCGTTTAACTATCTTCCTCATTTTTGTATAATTCCTCTTTTGAAGTTAAATGCTACTGTGGTAGGTTTCTTTGGTATTTCCCCCCCACACACACCAGGATGTTAAATTTAATTACATTATGGTCTCTATTACTAAGTGGTTCAGCTATATTCCCCTCTTTGAGCGGATCCTAGGCTCCACATAGGATTAAGAATTGCCATATGAGTTGCTGGACCAGCTCCCAGAAAGTAGTCATTAATGGAGTCTAGAAATTTTATCTCTGCATCCAGTCCTGGGGTGACATGTTCTCAGTCAATATGGGGATAGTTGAAATCCCCTATTATTGGGTTTTCTAGTTTTGTAGCCTCTCTAATCTCTCTGAGCATTTCACAGGCACTGTCACATCTTAGGTGGTCAGTAGCATATTCCTATTGCTGTACTATTATTCAAACACGGAACTTCAATCATTAGCGATTTGTGGTACAGATTGATTCATTTAGGATTTTAAATATATTTGCCTATTCTCTCTTTCACACACAGTGCTAGTCCCCCACCATTTGTACTCTGAATTGCCATGTCCCATTGATTATCATCATTCCACCAAGTTTCTGGAATTCATATTATATCAATAGCCTTGTTTAATACCAGGCATTCAAGTTCACCAATCTTAGTATTTAGATTTCTTCCACTTGTGTACAAGCATTTATAAAATTTGTCAATATTTAGTTGACTGGCTTCATATGATGTAATTGAATGGGACTATTTCATTTAACTGTTTCTCTTCAATTCCTACCCATACTTTACCAACTTCTATTCTTCCTTCTTTACTAGAATATAGAGAATCCCCTTTAAAAAAGTCAGGAATTTTTAAACCAAGGACTAAGGGAAAGCCAACAGGTGCAGAGTATGCTGGTCAGACAGACACATCCCTTAAGGTAGGATTTATTAATTTTACATACCACCAATCTGGTTTAAGTGGAGCCTATTCTTCCAAAAGTTTCCCCAGTTCCTAATAAAAGATTCCACATCGTCTCATCCATGCATTGAGACCCTGAAGTTCTGCCTGTCTAACTGGCTCTGTGCCTAGAACTGGAAGCATTCCAGAGAATACCACCTTGGAGGCCCTGGATTTTATTCTCTTATCAAACAGCCTAAATTTTGCCCCCAAGAACTCTCTCCTACCTTTCCCTATGTCATGAATACCTACATGTACCACAAACACTGGGTCCTCCCCATTACTGCATATAAGTTTGTCTAGATGTCACCACGCAGTTCTCCCAGTCATCACAAACAACTATTTACCTAATAATCAATACCTCATTACTGTTACCTGTCTCATCCTAATAATTTGGGTCCCTTCTCCCAGAGGGGTATCCCTCTCAGTGAGAGAAGATACCATGACATCATCTGGAAGGAGGGTCCCAGCTATGTTTTCCTTCACTCCAGCTTGATGGTCTTCTTCCCCAAAACTTTCATCATCCTCGACAGCACAGATATGCCACTTATTCATGAGGCAGGTAATCATACATACAGCATTCAGTGCAATAGACTGGATAGTCCCCATTCCACTGCTGGACTTCTACCTGCATTTTTACTCTTGCAGGGGTTTTTTTGTTTGTTTGGTATGTTGGGGGGAGGAAGCTATTGGTTTAAGTTTAGAGTATTTTATTAGGTGTATATGCCTCTCGCATTCCCTCTCAACTTCCCTATTCACTAGGTCCTTTTGTTGCTTAGGAGGAGACTTTTTAAACTCCTGTTCTCCCTAAATTGGCCCCACCCTCTTGTCAAGGGATCAAAGGATAGTAGGCAGGAGGCTAGTTAGTAAGCTATCAGCCTAGCCTAGCAGGCCACCTGGCTCAGAGAACAGCCTACTAAACTGACCATACTATAAAATTCAAGCACACAAAACAAACTCACCCTAAGGGTCACATAGTGCTCCGTCTTCACCTGGAGAACTCCTTCATAAAACTCCCATTTACTGCTCCTGTTCCAAAGACTCTTTTGGGGGGCAAAGCAAAATAATTTCTCTGGGGTTTATCTCCACCTCTGATAAAGGTAAATTTTCTAAATTATAAGCTGTAAGCACATTTCCTTTGAGGGCTGTGTTCTTACCGAAGTGTAAAATCAGAATGGAAAAATTGCTTACATCTTTTCCTTATTGGCTCAGGTCAGAGTGGACAGAGAAGGGCACTGGTTGCTGCATATCCCTCCCTGGCTAATCTTCTAAACCATATCTACTTATTTTTCTGATAAAAACATGTTTTTATTATTCTCACCGCAGAGCCAGGGAAGCTGAAGAAGAGCAAGCCGTATTCCATTCTGCCTCATAAATCAATAAAATTGCCAGCTCACTTCTGGTCCTGGAATCTTTATTGTTGGTAATGATGTATGAAGCAGAAAGCAAATTTTATTTTCAGAGCAGATTGAGCTTGCAGTGTTTGCATTTCGAACAAATCTTACTTTGACTTGTACGCTGAACAGAGCCAATACAAGAATCAGAGAGAATGACTATTACAACGCACACATACACACACACACCAAGAAGTTCATGTTTACAATTGCTTCTCGGGCAAGCTCATTTTAATACCTGAAGAACTCTATTGCTTACATTATGACCAGCAGCCTTCTGAACATTTAAGCCATATTGAAACAGGATGTAGGTTAGCAAATATTCTGTCTGCTGGACAGAAGGTGAAGGCACTAAGAAAAAAAAGGGATAAATGGTGAAATGCTACTCAAGGACAAAATGTGGAAAATATTCACCATTTCCACTTTGTCCCAGGTTTATAACATGAGTCTGCTTTTATCTAGTGTATTAGAATTACAATTGCTCTGTTTTCTCATTTATCTAGCCTTTCCTTATCTGTGTCTCCTCAGTAATTTCCCATGGAAAGTTTTATGTTCCTGTTTGTTTCAAACTCCATCTTTCTCTTATATATTTCCCCCCCAGGGTGTCTGTATTCCCGTGCATTTAGTATTTTCTTTTCCCCATTCATTTTGAGGTAGTTTTATTTTAGCTGTTAATTGGCATCACATTTCCAGTATCACTATTTTCATTCTTTTACCCAGAGTAGCATCTTGTAAACCATGAGTCATTCCCCACCCTATGCTGTGCCTCTCATTCCCTCCAACATTCATTCCACCCAGCCCTGTGAATGTTCCATTTTTCCCTCTTATAGTCCTAGATCCCAAAATATTTCCTTTACTGCAACCCTTAGAGTTATCCATTTCTACTTCCACTCCCCACAACAACCCAGTCCCTCTTCTGACCTTGAAAGTCCTCCAGGGTCTTCCACACTCACAACAGGAACAAGTAGAACAGACAAGTACTGCATCATTAAAGTGCGCATCTCTAGTCTGCTTGTTTCTCACTCTGTGCAGCACTGAAGGAACACAGAAGTCCCCAGAGCCAGAGAGAAACAGAATTTAAAGTTTTAACAAGTCAATTTCACAATCCATGCAGCTCCCTCACCAGGCAGGTGAAAAAGCATGACAGGGCTTGGAAGTGACTGAAATCTATGATTACGTGGGGGAAATGCAATAGCTGAGAGACTATAAATGGATGAAAGAGGATTGAGAAAGAAGTTGAAGAGAGACATGAAATTATATTTAATTTAAAGTATTTTATTATATATTTAATATGAGGAATAAGTGTGAAGTTCTATAATAGACTTTGTACACATTAGGTTAAATATATACACAAATAACTGTTTGTTTTTATACAATTTGTCTGCTTAGAGTTCATCCCAAGGGACCATCTGCAAGTCTAAACCCCCCCCCCCAAAATCCCCATCGCAGACCCTTTGATTCTGCAGATCTCACAGTTACAAGATGTTTTGGGAATTTTACATACCCACTCCTGAACTGGGTGTGGGGGGAATAGAGCTTGGAGGGGAGTATGGGTGGGCTCAGTGGGAGGACCAGATGCAGCTGGTTGGGGCTTGGTGGGGTGGGGATCCAGGTGTGGGTGGCTCATGGGGGTAGTCCAGGTGCAGGGAGAGTGGGGCTCATCAGGGGTGGGGTGAGGGGGTTCTGAGTGGGGAGGTGAGGCTTGGCAGGAGTGTCTGGGTATGAAGAGGTCTGAATGCACAGGGGTTGGGTGGATGGGGGAGCAGCTCCCGGTACAGGGATCCCTCCCCCTGAAGCTAAGGAGTGATGGGTGCAGTAAATGGGGGTGGGGGTTGCAGAGCTTCCTTCAGCTGGGGGAGAAATATGGGGGTGGGTCTGACCCAGCCCCAGATGCCCTGCAAGGGAAGAGGAAGTCCCGTCCTTCCCAGCCCAGCTGGGACTAGCAGCTGAGCCCAGCACCAGGCTAGAAGCCACCAGTCCCGCCTCCTGCCCCACAGTGATTTACCTCTCTGCCGGCTGCCCAAAATATACTGCTGGGGAGAGTCGCATGACCGCTCTTGTGCTTCCCTTTGCTTCCCCAGAAAGTCATTTTTCTGCAAGGAAGCAAAGAAATCTGCAGGGGACACAAATTCTGCGCATGCACAGTGGCGCAGAATTCCCCCAGGAGTAGTATATACAGAATGGATAAACATTCAGAAAGTACTCCTGCCCTGAAAAATATATATGGTTCCTAACTGTGTGCATTTAGAAAGCCTGTCTATATCAACTATATTGGCATAGGAAAATAAATACACCTCTACCCCGATATAACGCTGTCCTCAGGAGCCAAACCGTGTTATAGGTGAAATCGCGTTATATTGAACTTGCTTTGATCCGCCGGAGTGCGCAGCTCCCCCCCCCCCCCCGGAGCACTGCTTTACTGCGTTATATCCGAATTTGTGTTATATCGGGGTAGAGGTGTACATACTTTTCTGACAAGGAAGATGCTGAAACTGTCATAATATGTTAGAGTTACATACTCTATGATGCTGTGCATTAAAAGAAGAGGTCTTAGAGAACAAGTGTGTATTATATGTATACAATGGATTTTTATTAAAAGCAGCTGAGTTCTGTCTAAGTTACAACTCAGATTTAAAGTGCAGTATGTATAACTGTTCGGTATGGTTGGTTTTTTTAAATTTGTCCTTTGTCTCCCTGTGACTGAAGAGACCTCATTACCAATAGGTATGGAAAGTTATAAAGCTGAGTAAGCGTGTTTTGCTTGAAGCTAATACCGTTTGATTATTTTTTGCTGTTTTTCTATTGGCTATATGACAGCCTACGGTGCACATCACTTATCTTAGTTGATGCATCCCAATAGCTATAACCGAGTGGCCATAATTTATGGCTCCTGCACTTGCCCATTTAGATTGGCATACAATTATTTTTCTTGCAGCAAGACAGAATGTAAGGGACCTTGGAAAGAAAGCGTTTTAAGGGCTCTAGGCTCAGGCAAAATGTTATGCATCTTTTCTGTGTGCATATGTTTATCTAAAATAGCTTCTTGTTTAAGTGCTACATTAATTTTGCTTCAAGCCTCATACTATAATGACTGATACCATCACAAACTGAATGTATAAATAGCTCCTTTTCCTCAGTCATAAGTAGGCTAGTTTTAGTCACTATTACATACGCAGTACAGAGACTTTCAATAACATATGCTTAGTGAGACACAATTTAATACGAGCTTATCGTTTCAGGCCAGAAATGTCTTGTGTCACATCTGCTAAGAATTTAAGGTGCTACATGTGCTGAATTACTGCTTTTGGTTTCAGGTATAGCCATTACAAGGCAAAAATTGAAAATAAACTGTGTGTATCTGGGGGTTTACTTTTAGCAATGTTGAAAATTGTTTGCAAAGGGCGGGGGGCAGTTGGTGTCAAAGATCTCCACACATGCTGGGAGCTTACCACTGTGATAAATGAATGTGAGTCTTCGAAAGATGCTCACTCCATACATCTAAAGAAGTGGGTCATAGCCCATGAAAACTTATGCTCTAATAAATTTGTTAGTCTTTAAGGTGCCACAAGACTCCTCGTTGTTTTTGCTGAAACAGACTAACACGGCTACCCCTCTGTAATTTGATATTGTTCAAGCCAAGCCCTTTTTCAAAAGGAAGCCAAATTCTTCCCTATAAAACCAGTGTGAACCCACACTAACTGTTGAAGTCTATGGATTTTCACTGATTTGGAGGAATGAACATCATAATTTGGGCCAAATGGAATTTTATTCATAAAATTATATGGGCATAATTTGCCTAACATAATACATCAGAAAGCTTTTAAAACAAACAAACAAAAACTTTAAAAAAAGCATATACAGATGAGTGACACAGTATAGAGTGTAGGCTATTTCACTGATAACTGGAGCAGATTGCAGAATAACAATTAACTAACATGAAAGTAGTAGAGTTTGTGCCTTTCCCTTTCCCCATGCTAACTAGAGCAGGTCAAAAGTGCATTTTCCCCCTTGCGGGGGAGGGAAAAAAAGGAATTTAAAATCCTGCCACACAATGCCTCATAGGAGCTGTAATTCAGATGCCTCAAGTTCCCATTCTCCTCTAAGGGTTGGGCTTCTGGGTCAGACTACATCTGTCATGATGCACCATGGTCTCCCCTACTGGAGAGCAGAAGATTGCAACATGGGAGTCCCTGGCCATGGTGCCTCATGGGAGATGCAAGTCCAGTCATAGAGCCCAGGCCAAGGAGGATTACAGGGACATGAGACAACTAACCTATAACTCCCATAAGGCACTGTGGCAGCATTTTCAAATCCAAAATATTTTGAACAAAAACAGAAGTTGTGTTTTCTGGCATAAGGTTTTCAGACAAAAATAGAAGTTTCTGCTGAAAGCAGATGCATTTCATGAAAAATTATGTTAATCAAAAACCCAATTTTCCATCGAAAAACAGTTTTGACAGAAAATTTGACGAGAAAGCCAATTGCCTCACCAAATTATAGAGATTCATTTCTACAAAGTTTCCTTTGCAAAGCAAAGGGAGACAAAAATACAAGCCTTATTGATCAACCACATCCATCCCCTTATATTCACCTGGTCTTTCCCTCCACACTCAAACTTGTCTATTTCATCCCTGCTTGTGTTACGTTTAATTCAGATTGTATACTACCTTCAGCATGGTTTGAATTTAACTTGCTTTGTGAGATTGCTAACACTTTTTTGGGGTTCTTTCAATAAATTAGAAGAAATAGGAAGTAATAAAGTCACTGTACTATTGCTACTGTACCCTAGCCTAGCTTTTATAGGGGGTGGTGGGGAGAGAAAGGCCAGTCTCTGCAGTGTAGACACACTCCGACAGGAACCTGCAGCAATCAGATGTGACTGCAGCACATGTAGTCATACCCAAATTAGATTTGACCTAGCTAGTTCAAACAATACAGTGAAACCGTTGCAGCATAGGCAGCAGCATAGGCTGGCTTCTCAAATATGTACCCCTGTTGCCATGGCTTCATTGCTATTATTATTTGAGCAACTGTACCTAGATGAAATCTAGCTTGGGTATATCTACACATGCTATAATCACACCTCTGATTGCGGCATAGACAGTGGTGCTATAAGGAGGACTTCGGGATGTTTGACCACTGGGAGACACCCACAGACAGAGGACTGTTCTCATGGGATGGACTCCACCTGAATAGGGAGGGAAATAGACTTTGGAGATGGAGGTTGACAACTGATTAAAAGAACTAGGAATTGGAGGGCAGGGAGCGGGGAATAGTTGGGAGATGCTCTAGTAATCTCCAGGCCTTATTGTAAACATTGAGCAGCAAGAAAATCAAGTAAGAGAGAATACAGCAATGGAAAAAGGATTGGAACAGAGGGAAGGAGAATAGACATCAAGAAGAAAGATTGGTATTGGCACTATGACAGTAACAGTCAGGCAGGAGATACTAGCAGTAGAATTACCATACCTAATAGGCGAGGAAGCTGGTCAGAGCCAAGCATAACCAATTAAGATGTCTGTATAACAATGCAAGGAGCCTATGTAACAAAATGGAAGAACTAGAACTACTGGTGCAGGAAGTGAAACCAGATGATATAGGGATAACAGAAACATAATGCAATAGTAGTCACACCTGGAGTACAAGTGTTGAGGGGTATGTGCTGTTCAGAAAAGAGAAGTAAAGGTAGTGGAATAGCATTGTATATTAATGATGAGGTAAACTGTAAAGAAATTAGAAGTGATGGAATGGATAAACAGAATGTTTGGGGAAGAAAGCTAACACATGTTCCACTGGGATAGTGCTTGGCATCTGCTACGGTCCTACAGGATCCAGTTTGGCTATGGCTAGAGATCTCTAATATTTTTAGAGAAATAAATACTACTGAGAATTGAGAGATTATGGGAGAGACATTTCCCACATATACATTGGAGGACATTTTCCTGGATGTGATAGTGGATAGATTTCCTCACGAAATAGTCACCAAACCGACAAGAGGCAAAGCTATTTTAGATTTAGTATTGGTAAGTAGTGAGGACCTTATAGAAGAGCTAGTTGTAGGGGACAACCTTGGTTCATGATCATGAGCTAATTCCATAAATGTCTGTTCAAGGGGGCTTAGAGGGCTACACAGCCTAGTGGTTGGAGAGCTTGACTTTGGCCCCAAGTGGTTAAGGTGCATCATTTTTTTAAGTCCTCCCACTCCACTGAGCTCCCAGCCCAGGGCCCTGTGACAGTCAACCCCTGAGTAGGGGACTTTCCAGCAGGGAGTCTACAGCCACTGCCCCAAGCTATTTCCCATCATTGCTTTTCATTTTTGGGGCATGGACCCTCTAGTTCAAGTTGCTGTGGTGGCCTGTCTCTAGTAGCACCCCCTTGTGGACTTTGGGTGGTGTCCTGCTGTGGTCCCAGTTCCTCAGGGTGGGGCAGCTGTAAGTCTGGTGGTGGTGTAAAAAACCACAAGGTCTCTATGCTTTGTTCACCTGGATACCTCTTAGGCTGGGGGCTCCTAAATCTCTTCCTCAATCACCTTTAGCCAGGGAGATGGTGCTAACTTCCTGGTGGCTACCTTGGCTGGCAGGCTAGTGACCCTGTCTATAGCTAGCTTCTGCTTCTGTACCAGTCAGCCCTGAACTGAGCCAGGTTCTCTCCCCTCACAGCCTGGCATTGGTTGCAGGTATAACAGGGAGGAGCTATCTGGTTCTCTTTAACCCCTTCTGTACTGGTGGGCGGTTTCTCTGCTTTATCTCAGTCTGCAGTTCGGGTCCTTGATTTCCAAAAAGGCAAACTTTAAAGAGCAAGAGGAATTAGTTAGGGAAGTGGACTGGACTGAAGAACTCAAGGATCTGAATGTGGAGGCAGCCTGGAATTACTTTAAGTCAAAGTTGCAGAAACTCTGAAACTTGCATCCCAACCAACAGGAAAAAAATCACAGGGAAGGGTTGCAGACCAAAACTGGATGAGCAAGCAGCCAAACATGTTATCAACAGAAGGCAGAAAGGGTACAATAAACGGAAGATGGGAAGGACCAGCAAGGAAAGCTACTTCTTGGAGGTCAAAGAGTGAGAACTGCCAAAACCCAAGTCAAGTTGGACCTTGCAAAGGAAATAAAAACCAATAGTAAAAGGTTCTATAGCCATAGAATTTAAAACAAAAACCACCACCCACACACGGAAAAAAAATAGGAGCACTGAGGGTGTGGTGGGGATAAAATATAACACGGTTTTACAAAAGGTAGATCATGCCAGACCAACCTGATCTTTCTTTGAGAAGATAACTATTTTTAGACAAAAGAAATCCAGATCTAATCTACCTGGATTTCATTAAGGCATTTGATACAGTTCCACATGGGAAACTAGTTAAATTGAAGATGGAGATTAATATGAGAATTGAAAGGTGGATAAGGAACTGGTTAAGGGGAGACTACAACAGGTCATACTGAAAGGTGAATTGTCCGGCTGGAGGAAGGTTACTAGTGGACCTTGGCACAAAGTGAGAGTTTGCTAATAAAATTTGCGGATGAAAAAGTTGGGAGGTATGGCCAATACAGAGGAGAACCAGAGTGTCATACAAGAAGATCTGGAGGTCTGACAACTGGGCTAATAGAAATGGGATGAAAGAAGGAGAAAGACGGTGTATTGGTTGATCACAGGATGACTGAGCCTCCAGTGTGATGTGGTCATGAAAATAGCATCAGGCAAGGTATTTCCAGTAGAGATAGGGAAGCGTTAATACCATTATACAAGGCACTGCTGAAACATCTGGAACACTGTGCAATTCTGTTCTCCCATGTCTAAAAGATGAATTCAAACAGGAACAGATGCAGAGAAGGGCTACTAGGATGATCAGAGGAATGGAAAACCTACCTTACAAGAGGAGACTTAAGGAGCTTGGCTTGTTTAGCCTAATCAAAACAAAGGCAGAGGGGAGATATGCTTGGTCTCTATAAATACAGAGGGATGAGTACGAGGGAGGGAGAGCAATTATTTAAGTTAAGTGCCAATGCTGACACAAGAACAAAATGGATATAAAGTGGCCATCAACAAGTTTAAGCTTGAAATTAGATGAAGTTTCTAACCATCAGGGGAGTGAAGTTCTGGAACAGCCTCCCAAGAGGAGTACTGGAGGCAAAAAAACCCTAACTGGCTTCAAGACTGAGCTTGATAAATTTATGGAGGGGAGGGGATGGTATGATGAAGTTGACTACAGTGGCATATGACCCATTTGTAACTGCTAGTCACAAATATCCTCAAGGACTGGAGATGGGGCAATAGATGGGGAGGGCTCTGAGTTACCACCGAAAAGCCTTTCCCTGGTATCTGGCTGGTGGGTCCACATGCTCAGGGTCCTACCAATTGCCATATCTGGGGTTGGGAAGGAATTTTCCCCCAGGTCAGATTGGCAGAGCCCCTGGGGATTTTTTGCCTTCCTCTGCAGCATGGGGCATTGGTTACTTGCTGGTTTAAAGTAGAGTAAATGGTGGATTCTCTGTAAATTGAAGTCTTTAAATCATGATTTGAGGACTTCAGTAACTCCGCCAGAGGTTAGGGGTCTATTATGGGAGGGGGTGGGTAAGGTTCTGTGGCCTGCAATGTGCAGGTCATCAGACTAGATCAGGGGATCTCAAACTTCATTGAACCGCAACCCACTTCTGACAAATAAAAAGTTACTACACAACTTCAGGAGGGGGCACCGAAGTCTGAGCCTGCCCCAGCCCCACCACCCCAGGTGGGGCGGGGAGCAAAGCTCCAGACTCACTGCCCTGGGAGGGAGGCCTGTAATCTGAGCCCCATCACCCATGGCCGAAGCCAAAGCCCTTAGGCTTTGGCTTCGGCCATGGGTGGTGTGGCTTGAGCTTCAGCCCCGGGCCCCAGCAAGTCTAAACCTAGCGACCCCATTAAAACAGGGTCGTGACCCCACTTTGTGGTCCCAACCCACAGTTTGAGAACTGCTGGACTAGATAATCACAATGGTTCCCCCTTCTGTTCCCATTCATAGAATTTAAGGCAAAGAAGTGAGGCCTTGTCTAATATCCCACTGGATCTGTGGAAATATTAAACCTCTTTCTTAAAACTTGAGCAGAGTTTTCAGTGTTCAGGTTTTGTGCTGAGTTTGGAGACATCAGCAGTAGGGCTAGGTAGGCCACTCCCATTAACCGCACAAACATTTGAGATTTGATTTTTTTGAAAATGCTGTCTCATAGTTACCGACTTCTAGCTTGGTACCTAGGTACTTCAGTGACTGATGCCATGTAAGATACTGTGGATATTGAATCGATACCCAAGTGCATAGGGGCATGTTGCCAAGAGATTTCCAGCCCAGTTTTCCAGACTTCAAACATTTGATAAGCATTTTAGTTTTTTTAAGCTTATGCAAAAGAAACATTTTGAAGTTCTCCTTTTGTTAATCTAGAGGCCTTGGCTGAATGTCTTTTATATAAAAAGGTGAATAATGTGCATTATATGGTCAATATCTGAAATCATTTTCAAATAATGCAAGTACCACCTAGTACTAACACAATCAAAGATCTTGATCCTTCATTTGGATCCCATTGCAGAAGTGGAGCTCAAAAATAATTTATTTTATCAGTGATATCTGTTGGTAGAAAATATCCACTTTTTGTTTAACCAGGAATTCTAATATTGTGTAGCAGCCTCTGTCTTACTTCTGTTTTGCATCTCAAAGGATCTTTGGCAACAAAATTCAGTCATAAAAAACTATGATAGCAACTTCTACTAATCTCCCCTGGAAGAAGTCAAGAAAAAAAAATGGACATTTTTTTTTCCCCTTAAAGAAGCAATTTTAGAATTAGTAAGTTGAATGATTCCATTAAGACAATAACGCATCATTAAAGAATTCAGATATTAGTCCATTTTAATCAGTAACTAAAAATTAACTGAGGTTTAATGTAATTTAAACTAGAATGTTCATAAAATCAGATTAGAAAAATTTTATATGTACGTACAAGGTCCAGTCAGATACAAAACAGACCACCTTCTCTCCCTTCCACTCCCTTTTGTTCTCTGAACCATTCCTAAGCAAACATTCAAGGCCCAAATACTTGATGCATCATTTATGCAAGGTTAGGGGGTTTTTTTTGTTTTTTTTAAACTCTGCATCTTGGTCCCCCTCTCAGCCAGCCATTTTAAAAACAAAAATTGGAAGTCTTCCTTCCATCTGTCAACATATGTATATTCTATAAAAGCCCTTTATAATCTCCTTAGCATTCCTGTTTGAATCGGGATACACATATTCAGATATTCCTATGAATGAAGAATCTGTACTATAATTTTATATTATTTTTTTTCCCTTTTGAAAAAGCGCTTAAAGAAAATTCACCAACGTTCTAAAGTATTACTGAAAACTTGATGAATTTTGCAAAGAAAGACTGAGTGCTGGTGTTCTCATTGCTACACACAGTAATCTGATAGCTAAGAAACTGTTGCAACTATTAACGTCATGCCCTGGTTTTCCTAACCAGAACTGAGAACATTCAGTCCCAAAGGACTTCAGCTTACCAGCAGTTTAGTCCACAGGTGAAAATAATGAGAAAGTGCTTCCAAGGAAACTAGCATATTATGGTATGATTGTATAATCCACTGATTAGTGTGCTTTACATGTCCTCTGTGCCTGATCCACAGACGATGAGAGTAGGTTACAGGTCACAACTAGAGAGCCTGTCTCTTGAGCTCAAACTGTGAAGTCTCATTCATTTTGTTCCAGAGATCCCTGGTTCAGTCTTCAGTGAGTTATTCAGGATGGCAGCCATCACAACAGCAGTACTCAGTAGCTTAGCTTGTTTGGAGACATTTGTTTAATATAGAGCCAGAGGTAGGTAGCGTTAAGGTCAGCAGAAGCTCACCCCAAGGGCTCACATGGGGGGAAAATGGTATTGGCCAGCATTTTCACACACAGTTGCTTATGTTTAGAAACCTAAGTTACCCGATGTTTATCCTGTAGCCCTTCTTTTCCACCAACCAATGCATAAAGATTCTCTCTATCCTCCATGATCATTAATGATAGCCCTTCAGTGTGTTCCTGAAGACTGGTTGCCAAATAGCTAAAGAAAGCCTTGATGAGATGAAATTTATCAATTTGAACAGCAGACTAATTGAAAGGATAAAGGTCCCAAGTACTGGCTGCTGCCTGTTTTAACAAGGGAAACCTGAAGTTAACCACAGCCATCCCCATTAAGGCTGAAGGTTCAGAAATGTGGAGATTTTAAGCAAATTTAATATCTAATCTGAATAGCTGGTGTATGTTCATTACCTTACATCAGTGACACATGGCACGACTACCAGAATTTAATACTAAGAAGGCTGCGGCAAAGAACTAGATTTTAGGAACATACCTGTGCTAGCCAGGCTCATAGCAGTTATCTCGGCAACCTGATGTCCAGGTAACTCTGGCTACTCCTTATCCTTGACTGAGTGAAGGATTGCAATTGGGTCACCAGCCACTCATGCTGGCTGCTGCTTGCTCTGGGGAAAGAAGGATATAGCTGCACCCTGCCATCAGCTGGGGGATGCTCTGGATGAGCTGCTTGCCCCTAGTTCTCGCTGTTCCTTAATGAGAGAAGGGGGGTAAAAAGGCTGCCCTTTGCTCCCAGGCTAGCCAGCCTCTTGCTTCCTGACTAGGGGGTTCTTTCTATGGTTCTCTGGCTACTGCTTGCAAACCCCTGCAGCTAGAGATAACAAGAGCATTGCCCACCTGCCTCCAGCCCTTGCTCTGCAGCTATAGCCATCGGCGGGTTGGAGAGCTATGTTTTAGGTTACACATCTATGGCTAGATTAAACAGAGATTCTGCCTCTCCTCAGAAGCCCAAGTCAGGAGAGTAAAACTTAGGCAATAGCATTGCAGAAAGTAGCTAAAAACAAGAGCCATAAACAGGCCTGGCCACAAGTCTCATGTTTTCCCTTTCCAAGGCTCTGTAGCCAAACAGGCTGCAATCTCGTTCATTTATTACTTGGAAAAACTTGAGGCTATCCAGGAAGGATGAATGTGACAAGTTAAAGAAAACACCCTTCCATCCTCATTCAACACACATACAGGAGATCGACAGGTAGCCATTTCCAATCATTAAATGAAATATTTGTCAGACCTAACTTGAGTTAATAGGTGAATTCTGGAATCTTAAAACAGCATAACTGTCAGTGCTGGATTTAGGATGCTGCAGACCATGCATTAAGTCCTGCTAGGCTAATGGAAGTTTATTTACTACTCAGATACTATCTTAGTGAGCATTAGAGCTGGTCAAAACATGTGTAAGGTTGTTTTCCCCTGTTGAAACAGAAGTGTTCTGTGAAAATGTATCAGAACTAGACCCACCCGAGAATAGCCAATAGCCTGGTTGTTGGGGAAAATCATTTGGGGAGCCTGTATTCCAAGTGAATGCCCTAACCACTGAGCTAATGACTATTCTCATGTTTTTGGCAACAAGTTTTGAAAGGTTTCATTTTCATTCTGCATTAAAATGAAAAGTTTCAAACCCTCAAAATGTTTCATAAAATGAATAATTTTCTGGCCAGGTTTCCAAGTTTCCCTAGCCTGTGAACTTTTGTCAACTATATTATATTCTGTATTTTCTAGCTTCTAGTGCATCACCACTATTGCTGCATCAATACTGGGATAGATACTCAGCTGATGCAAGTCAGGTCAGCTCCACTGATTTCCATTTAGGGAGGATCTAGCCCACTGCCTGAAGAGCTACAGCACTTCACATTTTTTCTCTGTTCTATAATATATTTGCATACTTGAGATTTAAATTAAAAACTTAATGTATCCCTGCAAGTGAATCTGCACACTAACCTTGACATTCTGGGATAGGAGGAGAACAGATTGCACTTGTATTAACACACGACAACAGCTTCATGGGACTATCCTCCTAATGCTGAATTGTTTTGATGCTTTAAAGCCTTAAACCCAACACTATCATACAATGTAATTTGGCTTAATAAAGCCTTGAAAGGATGGCTCAAGTGCGCTGATTTTCTTCAGTATACATTGTATCCTATAAATAGCGTATTAATCATTTAAGGCTATCAGCTATGGTTTCTGATTTTAAACAATACACTCCTTGAATATCAATGGAAAGGGAAAGCAAAGCTGCCTCCCTCTGTTCAGAGCTGAAGCCAGAACAAAACTCTCTCACCTCTTGGGAGCTAATTAGTGGAGAAATACTTTGCTGGAAATTTCCAGCAATCTCCTAGCACTGTGTCTATTTGTGATGTCACGTCTTAGATAATGCATCAAAACAAGAGCTATTAGACAGCTCTGAGACCACTTTGTTTCATTATTTTCCAGATGCCAATTTTATACAAGTTAAAGCAGTGTTTACAGAATTCAAACATTTTTCCTACTGAATTAGTGAAAAGAGCATTTATTAAAAAAAATTCCCATATTGACAAGAGACAGTTGATTTTACAAATATTTATCCAAATACAAAACAAACAAACAGTGATCTGGCCTTATTTCATGTTACTATACTGGAATAGATAGAATTTCTCTGAAAATATTAGACTCCAGTTTATACCAAGATAATGTAATTTTCTAAAGTTTATGAAGATTATCAATTTATTACTATTATGGCAGGCATCACCCAGTGGCACTGTTACAGTCTTCCAAGTTTTTTCTTAATGTGCAAGAAAATTTTGGGTCTTGGGAAGATTTGCTGTGTTAGCTTTCGGCAATGCAAGGTTTTGGTATAAAGGGAACTTTAGGAGAGAAGAAGCTAGGCTAGCAGCAGGAGAATTTGCCCTCTATCTTGGGCTCTGATTAGAGTAAGTTCTTGAGGCAGCTATTCTCTGGGAGTGGGCACTGGGGTTAGGAAGAGATTCTTGGAAGAAGGGATACCGTTTGACCAGCTCATTTCAGGACTAGTGTAAATAAAACAAGTGACACTTAGATTTCTCCTCCACTGGAAGGTCAGCCATAGACACATGCCACCTCTCTGCTGGTGTCAGAAGAGACAATAGTATTAATGAACAGGTAACAGGCAGTATGTAAAACTAAAGTACCATGGCTTTGTGTACAGATCCACTAGTCTAGTAACATGTAAATATGTGAATTAAACCAAACCAAATTAAGACCACTTTCATTCTTAATAAGTATCCACATAAGGGTTTAATGTAATTTAACTCATCCACTTCAATATTCCTAGAGCGTCCCTGCTTAGACAAACCCTTAAATTCCTACCAGGAAGACTATTAAAAGCCCTAAACCCAACATGCATGATACTTAGGTACTGTAAGTGAGAACTGGTTTCACTCTCCCAGCAGATAATCAGAATTACACAATCACCACACATTTTCGGAACAGTGGTACGTAGCCCCCATAGTAACGGGGAATTCCAAGAATTGACTGGTGTGAATGTAAAGACCCATGAATGCAATATAAAGAGTAATTGACTAAAGTGAAACTCCACTGCATTTCATGACCTACTGCAATGTCTGAGTTGCTAGAGAAAGTTAATTTTAATGTTTAATAAAAGCATAAGTTGAGGAAATCTTACAATTTAATCACAACATAAGTTATTGTACATCACTAAGTAAATGGTGCTAAATTATTCTTGTCATACTGTAACTAATGCAGAACTGGTTTCCCATGGCAATATTCCCAGTTTAGTTTGCTATACATTTATTGGTTCAACTATATTCCCCACACTTGTTTAATATATTGGTACTTTTCAACAGATCAATTCCAAACAAATTCGTAGCACAAAAAGAAATTGCTTAACCCAAGAGCAGAGTATAGTTAATTATCGAAGGAGGGTAATATTTTAAACAGGAAGGCAGACTCCCCCTATAACTACAATTTCTGTCCTCATTTTCTGTGAAAGGGGATAGAAATAATTGACTCACTCATTTTTCTTATAACTCAGTAGAAGGATATGAGTGACAGAACAAACAGTCAATTATAATTAACTAGCACTCTCAAGATCTATTACAACTGCATTCTCCTTCCAGTTTTATTGTGGACCTTGCTTTATATAAAGCCTACAGTGCTTATTTTCATTAATTACTGCTCTGAGAAGCCTCTTATTTAACTGTGCCTTGAATGAAAGATGAGCATTGTAAACTAGTTTGTCTCAAAATGGTCTATTTTAATACTTCTTACAGTCCAGTGAAATCAAATGTAGGATGCATTCAAAGTATAACATTTTGTACACTGGATATTTTCATAAAGATGCTATTGGTAATTTAGGGCCCAATCCAATTCCCCTTGACTTCAACAGAAGTTAGATTGGGCCATTACATCAAAATAGCCAGTCCACAATAGAAATAAAACTAACACCTTCAAAATACTGTATCCTTGAAATCAATTTAAGTTTTGAAATATTTACAAATCATACTTTTAGGCATTCCATGATTGTTAGAAGTTGAAGCATCTTATATTTATGGGAACAAATAAGCTTTTTAGTTACTGTAGCATTTCCAAATGAAAGCAAACGTGAACACGTATTTATTCAGAATAAATTAAGGCCTTGACTCTGAGCAGGCAGCCAGCTGCAGGATCGAGGCCTAACTTGTATATACAATATTTCTTTATTTAAAGACATACTTCCATTTTATACACGAATATGGAAACTATCCTTGCCAACAGAGGCCACAATGCAGAAAAGTATTTAAGCACATGCTTAAATCAGTCACTATTGAGGATGCAACTTAACCGTGTACTTACATCCCATTGACTATAGTGCAGCTAACAAAATAAAAGTCTCCATCCTTCTTTGACCAGTCGACCAAAAAAAAAAATTTTAAAGTTAAACATTCATGTTAAAAAGCCCCAAACCAAAAAGAGTAGCCACACTCCCTAGGGAGAAAGAGGAGAGCTGCTAGGAGCTGTCAGGGTTGTGAAAGCCAAGCTGAGTGGGTACTGAAGGCACTTGATACAAGCTTGCTGAAAGAAGCGAAACCCTCTCAGAGGCAAAAAACACCCAGAACTCCAGGTTTCAGAGAGATCTGCAGCCAAAACAAACTGAAGACTACTGAGAGGAAGGAATACTGAAGGGCTCATTCGTTCACCCCTTATTTACGATGTTATTGACTCTCTGCTGGCTGTTCCTTCACCCTGAATAGTAGTCTCTCCAAGGCCTGACAACCCAGGCCTCCAAAGTCTGGCCTTCTCCTCTTTTCCATCTGGTAGGGTAGGAGGGAAAGAAATATCCTTTTTGGCAATTAGTCAGCAGTTTTACCTCACTCTGTATGTCAGACCTCTGAATTCATTCCTTGGGTGGCTCCTTGACCAACTGCTATTGAGGAACCTCCTTAAATAGTCTCCAGCCTCTGGCAGTCACCCCACTCTGTTTGAACTGCAGCTTTTTACCTCAGATGTTGCTATTCAGCCATTTAGGCCTGGTCTACACTACGAGTTTAGGTCGACTTTAGCCGCGTTAAATCGACTTAAGCCTGGACACGTTTACACTACGAAGCCCTTTCTGTCGACTTAAAGGGCCCTTTAAACCGGTTTCCTAACACCACCTCGACAAGGGGATTAGCGATAAAATCGACCTTAGGGGGTCGGAATTGGGTTAGTGTGGACGGAATTCGACATTACTGGCCTCCGGGAGCTATCCCACAGTGCTTCATTGTGACCGCTCTGGACAGCACTCTCATCTCAGATGCACTGGCCAGGTAGACAGGAAAAGCCCTGCGAACGTTTGAATTTCATTTCCTGTTTGCTCAGCGTGGAGAGCACAGGTGACCATGCAGAGCCCATCAGCACAGGTAACCATGATGGAGTCCCAGTCCCAGTCCCAGGATCGCAGAAGAGCTCCAGCCTGGACCGAACGGGAGGTACAGGATCTGATCGCCATCTGGGGAGATGAAGCAGTGCTCGCCGAACTCCGAAACAGTAAAAGAAACGGCAAAACATTAGAAAAGATCTCCAAGGCCATGAAGGACAGAGGCCATAACAGGGACGCGCGGCAGTGCCGCGTGAAAATTAAGGAGCTAAGGCAAGCCTACCACAAAGTCAGAGACGCAAACGGAAGGTCCGGGGCAGAGCCGCAAACATGCCGCTACTACGCGGAGCTGCATGCCATTCTAGGGGGTGCAGCCACCACTAGCCCAAGCGTGTTCTATGAGTCCCTCTCTGCAAACGGGGAAGCGGGTTCGGCGGACGAGGAAGATGAGGATGGAGAGAACATAGATAGCTCACAGCAGCAAGGAAGCGGAGAAACCAGTTACCCCAACAGCCAGGATATGTTTGTCACCCTGGACCTGGAAACAGTAACCCCCGAACTGACCCAAGACCCTGAGGGCACACAGGGGGGGACCTCTGGTGAGTGTACCTTTGCAAAAATTACACATGGTTTAAAAACAAGCGTGTTTAATGATTAATGATTAATTTGCCCTGGCAATCGCGGCCAGTACAGCTACTGGAAAAGTCTGTTAACGTGTATGGGGATGGAGCGGAAATCCTCCAGGGACATCTCCAGAAAGCTCTCCTTCATGTAATCCCAAAGCCTTTGCAAAAGGTTTCTGGGGAGGGCTGCCTTATCCCGTCCGCCATGGTAGGACACTTTACCACGCCAGGCCAGTAGCACGTAGTCTGGAATCATTGCATAACAAAGCATGGCAGCGTATGGTCCCGGTGTTTGCTGGCATGCAGACAACATCCATTCCTTATCGCTCTTTGTTATCCTCAGGAGAGTGATATCATTCACGGTCACCTGGTTAAAATGGGGCAATTTTATTAAGGGGACATTCAGAGGTGCCCCTTCCTGGTCTGCTGAACAGAAATATTCCCCGCTGTTAACCACGCGGTGGGGGGGAGGGGTGAAGTGACCATCCCAGAGAATTGGGTGTGAGGGGGAGGGGAGTTAGTTGGGTTTGTGCTGCATGTTAAACCTGAAATCGCAGCCCCTCCTTTTACATTGCAAACCCATTTTAAATGGCACGGGTGCTTGGTATGGGAAATGAGGGCAGAACTGTTTGAAACCATCCCCACATGTTAAGAAGGTTAAAAAAGCCCAAAGACTATATGTCTTACCATGGCTGCCTGCAAGCTGAAATCTGTGTCCTGGCACTGCGTGAGTGATCTCTCACACCAAACCAGGAGACTCTCAATATAAGAGGAAAAATGCGACCTTGTAACGAAAGCACATGTGCTGTGTGATGTTGTGAACAGCAAAATCTAACGTGAAAGAGTCTACCCATTGTTCTCTAAAATGTATCTTTTTTAACAACCTCTCCCTTCTCCACCAGCTGCAAATCTTACTCCTTCGCAGAGGCTAGTGAATATTCGAAGAAGGAAGCGAAGGACGCGTGACGAAATGTTTACTGAACTTCAGACTGCCTCCCACGCTGACAGAGCACAGCTGAATGCGTGGAGGCAGTCAATGACTGATTTTAAAAAAGCCCAATATGAGCGAGAGGAGAGGTGGCGTGCTGAAGATGAGAAGTTGCGTGCTGAAACGCGGGCTGAAGAGGAGAGGTGGCGTCAACTTGTAATCAGAAAGCAAGAGTCGATGCTCCGGCTGCTGGAGCATCAAAGTGATATGCTCCTGCGTATGGTTGAGCTGCAGGAAAGGCAGCAGGAGCAGAGACCGCCGCTACAGCCCCTCTGTAACCAGCAGCCATCCTCCCCAAGTCCCATTGCCTCCTCACCCAGACGCCCAAGAACACGGTGGGGGGGCCTTCGGCCACCCACTCACTCCACCCTAGATGATTTCCATAGCAATAAGTTTTAAAGTTTTAAATCGGAGTGTGTCCTTTTCCTTCCCTCCTCCCCCACCCATCCCGGGCTACCTTTCCAATTATCCCCCTAGTTGTGTGCTGAATTAATAAAGAATGCATGAATGTGAAGTAACAATGACTTTATTGCCTCTGCAAGTGGTGCTCGAAGGGGGGAGGGTGGGGTGGTTGGTTTGCAGGGAAGTAGAGTTAACAGGGTGGTGGGGGAGGGGCAGAGGGTTCATCAAGGAGCAACAAACAGAAGTTTCACTCCGTAGCCTGGCCAGTCACAAAACTGGTTTTCAACGCTTCTCTGATGCGCACCGCGCCCTGCTGTGCTCCTCTAACCGCCCTGGTGTCTGGCTGCGCGTAATCAGCGGCCAGGCGATTTGCCTCAACCTCCCACCCCGCCATAAATGTCTCCCCCTTACTTTCACATATATTGTGGAGCGCACAGCAAGTAGCAATAACAATGGGGAGATTCTTTTCGTTAAGGTCTGAGCGAGTCAGTAAGCTGCGCCAGCGCGCTTTTAAACGGCCAAATGCACATTCCACCACCATTCGGCACTTGCTCAGCCTGTAGTTGAACAGGTCCTGACTGCTGTCCAGGCTGCCTGTGTATGGCTTCATGAGCCATGGCATTAAGGGGTAGGCTGGGTCCCCAAGGATCACGATAGGCATTTCAACATCCCCAACGGTTATTTTCTGGTCTGGGAAGAAAGTCCCTTCCTCCAGCTTTCGAAACAGAAGAGACTGCCTGAAGACGCGAGCATCATGTACTCTTCCCGGCCAGCCCACGTTGATGTCGGTGAAACGTCCCTTGTGATCCACCAGGGCTTGCAGCAGCATTGAAAAGTACCCCTTGCGGTTTATGTAGTCGGTGGCTTGGTGCGCCGGTGCCAAGATAGGGATATGGGTTCCGTCTATCGCCCCACCACAGTTTGGGAATCCCATTGCAGCAAAGCCATCCACTATGGTCTGCACGTTTCCCAGAGTCACTACCCTTGATATCACCAGGTCTCTCATTGCCCTGGCAACTTGGATCACAGCAGCCCCCACAGTAGATTTGCCCACTCCAAATTGATTCCCGACTGACCGGTAGCTGTCTGGCGTTGCAAGCTTCCACAGGGCTATCGCCACTCGCTTCTCCACTGTGAGGGCTGCTCTCATCCTGGTATTCTGGCGCTTCAGGGCAGGGGAAAGCAAGTCACAAAGTTCCATGAAAGTGCCCTTACGCATGCGAAAGTTTCGCAGCCACTGGGCATCGTCCCAGACCTGCAACACGATGCGGTCCCACCACTCTGTGCTTGTTTCCCGGGCCCAGAATCGGCGGTCCACGGCATGAACCTGCCCCAGTAACACCAGGATTTCCACATTGCTGGGGCCTGTGCCTTGTGAGAGGTCCATGTCAATTTCCTCATCACTATCGTCGCCGCGCTGCAATCGCCTCCTCCTCAGCTGGTCCTGGTTTGGCTTTGGCATGTCCAGGAGGCTCTGCATGTTTTCCAGGACAATGCGCGTGGTGTTCATAGTGCTCATAATTGCCGCGGTGATCTGAGCGGGCTCCATGATCCCAGTGCTGGCTATGGCGTCTGGTCTGAAAAAAGGCGCGAAAGTAGTATCTGACGGACCAGGGGAAGAAGGGAGGGAGGGAGAGAGGGAGGGAGGGAGGGGCGAGTGACGACATGGCATACAGGTACAGGGAATTAAAATCAAGAAAGGTGGCTTTGCATCAGGGAGAAACACAAACAACTGTCACACAGAATGCCCCCCCCCCCAAAGATTGAACTCAAAAGCCTGGGTTTAGCAGGAGGAAGGGGGGGAAGCAAATGAATACAGAATAAATCTATTTTTTACATCTTAAGACGACGGTGCAGCATGACTGATAGCCCTTGGCATTTTCTGGGTGCTTGGCAGCAAATACTGGGCGCTTGGCAGTTAGCCTTCAGGTCTATTGCACGATCTGATACCCAGTATGACAACGATGGATACCAGTCGTAATATACTATCTACTGCCCAAAAGGCAAGGGGTTGCTGCTGTGTAGCAATGTTGCCCCATCCTGCGCATACTACGTCTGATAACCATCATCATCAAGGCAAGGGGGCTGGTGCAATGCAGCCCCACGGCTGCCAGCCCCATGTCTGCCAGCACCCAGATAGCCCTCGGCCTCTTCTGGGTGCTTAGCAGACAATATTGGGCACTTGGCAGAAAATAGCATACTACGACTGATAACCATCATTGTCTGCCCGGGTGCCCATGATCGACAGCCACTGCAGTACGATGACGACGGTTACCAGTCGTAATATACCATCTTCTACCAAAAGGCAAGGGGCTGGTGCAATGCAGCCCTACGGCTGCCAGCCCCACGGCTGCCTGCACCCAGATCGCCAATGAAGGCTACCAGTCATGCTGCACCGTCTACCGCCAAAAGGCAGTAAGCTGCTGCTGCTGTTTAGCAATGCAGTCCCACGTTTGCCGGCACCCGAAAGACATATGGTGACGGTGAGCTGAGCTGAGCGGGCTCAATGCTTGGCGTGGTATGTTGTCTGCACAGGTAACCCAGGTAAAAAGGCGCGAATCTATTGTCTGCCGTTGCTGTGACGGCGGGGGAGGGGCCTGACGCAATGTACCCAGAACCCCTCGCGGCACTGCTTTGCATCATCCGGGCATTGCGATCTCAACCCATAATTCCAGTGGGCGCCGGAGGCTCCAGGAACTGTGGGATAGGTACCATAGTGCAATGCGCCGGAAGTCGACGCTAGCCTCGGTACTGTGGACGCGGTCCGCCGACTTCATGCACTTAGAGCATTTTAGGTGGGGACACACACAATCGGCTGCATACAACCGGTTTCTATAAAACCGGCTTCTATAAATCCGACCTAATTCTGTAGTGTAGACATAGCCTTAGTCACAGCTGGGGAAGTAACAGTTCCATACATTAACCCCTTCATGGCTGCTACAGTTGGGAGTTTATAACCCCAATGTGATACTGAGCACCCATGTATTCAAATCCTACACACTAGTCTAATAATCTTTGTACAAAACAGGCCTTGAGAGGTATCATTTGATAAATAACTCACTGATCATTAATGTTCTTCCATGATGTATGGGTGTGACGTGTATAGAGAGTTACTAAAGTGTGTTTAAACCAGGCATGCCAGGGGTTAGTAAATAGGTCTGCCCTGAACAAAGGAATGTGTTTTCCCCACCTCGGAGTTACTTCCAAAGTACTTTGAAAGACCATGAGAATGTATTTACATGTCACATAAATGGGACCATCAAGCTAACATGGGGAGGAGACAAACCTCACACTAACAAGTGTAGGAAGACAGCATGGGGTCTACACCCAACAGGAGAGAAAAGCTTGGTCTGGGTTTTACTTTTCAAAGAATATGATGAAAGATTTACTGGTCTATAAGGACAAGTGTGTATGTGGGGGGGGGGGTCTGAATTTCAAGTGAAACTATTGAATCAATTGGCTGTATACAATATTACTGTACTATAAAAGTGCATAAACAGGCATTTTCTAAAAGCTAACACCATTCTGGTGATTAATATTGTGAAATGTATATTAAACACAATGTAAGGAATTATGGATACTCATTGATTTTAGGCTGTACAGTCTGCCGAGACAGGAGGCAATTTCACAGCTCTCTGCCTGTCTTCTGTAGAAATTAAGCATGGTGGGATCAGAAACAATGGAGGTCCCTTTTACATAGAAATCAGCTGAAGGATGGGGAAGCCCACAGCCCGTCCTGCCTCTTGAAACAAGTTCACTGGACTTTAAAAAATACAAGCAAAGCCAGAAGCCATCTTTGACATCCATCACTAGACCAATACAAGGGACTAGAGCTCTTGTGAGTGGAGAAGAACGGGTCCTTCAACCCAGGGGACAGAGGTTGACGTCTCTGGGAACTAAATATAGAAGAGAAACCTGCTTATCCAAAGAGTGTACCTTTCTAGATTAAGTTTTAGACTTTTAGAAACTTGATTTGTTTTACCTGTAACTTTTTCTATCTTCGTTCCTTATACTTGAACTCACTTAATCCCATGTA
Source organism: Terrapene triunguis (assembly GCF_002925995.2). Taxonomy (NCBI): domain Eukaryota; kingdom Metazoa; phylum Chordata; order Testudines; family Emydidae; genus Terrapene; species Terrapene triunguis. The sequence continues at coordinate 28,886,912 of NW_020664439.1, read as the reverse complement.
TATTTTGTTAATGAATTTATTTCATTTTTACCATAAGCCAAGTCAGTACTGTGTTTAAAAGAAAGGGTGTATTTACCTCAGTTAAGTTAATAAGCTGTGATGTGGTTTGGTCTCTCTCTAGAAGCAATAAACGTTATTTCTCTGCTCTATCCACGAGAGGGCTGGATACTTAAGGGCACAGTTTTGGAGTAATTTGGGACTGAGAGTGTGTTGTGGTCTTATTGCTGGTAGTAACCAAGGAATGCGGAAGCCAGAGTATCCCTGGTGTGTTGCTGGCAGGCTGCTGGGGTCAGAATCTGGTGGGCTAGGCCTGCAGCCATACACAGACACTCAGGGTGTGACCTGCATGCTAGTAGGCTGGTTATGAGCATCCCAGGTTTTGAACTACAGCAGCAAAGCACTGTGAGGCACCCAGGGTTACAGAGCAAGTGGCAACAGAACCTCTCGCTGGTCTGGTTTTGCCCCTCCTTCCCTCCACCCAAGTCCCAGAACAACCCTCACACCCATCATAGGCACTAAATTGGGATCAACAAAGTATCTATCCCAGAAATTATGTTTTGTTTAAACCTGGATTCTTTTCTATTGTGGAACATGCCACCTAATAAGCTCCCATAGGTGAAGAACTGCATCCAAATTCTACAACATCTCATTCCCTTCGATACACTCAACCATGTTTTTATTCAAGCATGGTTTGGACAGACTTAGGTATAGAAGAAGTCAGCTCACTTGTGTGCCAGAGACACTTCCAATGTAACAATTAAACTTAGTCATATTCCATTATTGCCAAATGGACCACAGTGATTTGGCAACTCCTAATGCCCAATTTCTCATCAAGTCCTTCCTCTTGGATGCCATTGTTGGTCTCTGGGTAATGGATTATTTGTCATCTTTGCTAGTAGTTTCCCCCTCCACCTCCAGTTAAGTTGAGATAGAAGGGTGTCCTTCTCTTTCCAATTCATACTTTCTCAACTTAAGTCATTTCTTTATCACTTCCAGACTGGAATGTTGCCATGTGCTCTATCTTAAATCCACTCAAGAACTAAACCTACTGCAGAATGTGGCAGTCCACCAGAGAAGAATCAAGCCCTGAGCATATTTAACTAGTTCATCATCATCTGCATTGGCTGCCTGGGGGATTCCAGGGGGAGTTTAAGGTACTAGCGTTGAGTAAGAACATCCCGCTCCTTGTGTCATGCCATGCTGCTACAGTTAACATCTGTAGAGGCACTGAATCTGCACCTCTCAGTATAGAGGATAGGGGGCTGCTGGCAGGTGTTCACCACAAAAGCCCCTTTCCTTAGGAATACATAACCTCCCCCCTACTCTGAAACAGTCTAGATCTGCTGACTGTCAAGGAATACTACAAAGTTCAGCTGGTTAGGAGAGCTTTGGGGTAAGAAAATGCTGTTTCAAAGGTGATGGTTACTGTGGCTAGGATATGTATTTTATCTGACTGATTTGTTTGGGGTGGGTTGTTTTAATACTTTGGCTTATGTTAACTATGATTTTAACATTGTCAGAGGCACCTGGAGCATGATAGATGTTCCATCTGGATCTAAAAGACTTGTTTTGTTTATGCATTTATTTAGCCAACACACCCCCAACTTCTGTTTTCTCATTAATTGTACAGCTGCATACTATGTACTCAGATCAAGCAGGCTTGGGAGCAAAGGGTTGTACTAGAATGCTGAGAGTCCAACAAGAGAGTCTACATTTATGGTGCAAGAGTAAAGCATAATTTTGGCAAGATCACAATGCAAGTGTTAAATTCAAAATCTTTTCAAGCACAGAAGGATGAGAACTTACATGAAAGGTTTCAGCATATTTAGAGAAATAAGGTGAGTGAGGTAATATATTTTTATTTGACCCATTTCTGTTGGCAAGACACAAGCTTTAAGAAGAAGATGGTGTCCCACCTCCCACCCCAAAAAAAGTATTACCTCACCCACCTTGTTTCATGAATATCCTGGGACCAACACAGCTACAACACTGCATACAGTAAATTAGGACTATAATTCTAACTTCAGATGTAGTATTGATTCAGAGACCCCTGAGAATGCATCTTGATTGCTGGCACAATTTTCAAGACCCGCAGGAAGCCCCAGAATTAAGGGCTCTGTTCTATCTGCATTCAGCTGGAGCAAATGTCATGGCATCTAGAGTTTGTCTCCAGTAAACAGGTCTCTAACACAGACTGAAGGAATCAATATCTGGGCTATAGTGCAACACAGATCTGTGTCATCAACATAGCAGCAGGAATCACCATCATTTTTGCAAACCAATTGTCCCAGTAGCAACATGTACTAAACAGCAAAGGGCCTACTATAGATTCTCGTGGATTCCCACAGGTAAGATGAGAAGAACGGGAACAAAAAAAAAATCTCCTGTTGTAGCAGGACACTGCCTGTCAATAAAATAAAGTCTGTTCAGAGCAAAGCAAAATTTGGAATGGTTCAAAAAAAAATAAAAAATAAAAAAATTCTGCAAACATAAGTGGCACCCTACAGACATTCTAAGTCAAACAAAAATCAACAAGCAACTAACCTCATCTGAAGTGTTTTTACAGCAGATCTTCAGTTGGTTTAAAATTGGGGTAGCTCTGGTGAATTCAGTAAGTCCCAAAACTTTTTTCTGATGTAACATGGGGTCATGGTATAGAAGAGGTTAAGAACCACTGGTTTAAAAATCAGTGTAATACCATTAAATCCAGTAAGCCTGCTATGACAAAGTGACCTAAGCTAATATCTCTGCATTTCTGCACTGTTTTGCAGAATGAAAATATTATGATGGATAAAGATCCAATTCATGCAGATAAGAAAACATTGATCACACAAGGTTTCCATTAACTGTACTGAAGAGCAGCAAATGGGGAAGCTCTTTTGAAAAGATACATGGGGATTTTGCTATTACATTAACCTCTTTTCCCTTATGAATCGGTGGTAATGTTCGTATTACCTCCTGAAGAAACCAAAGGTGAGAGTGAAGCAAAGAGAGAGATTTAGATATTGTGTTTCAGTATGAAATATTATAGTCCCATTATGATGAACAAGAGCAATTTAAAATATTCTTATTTTATCAAAAATATGTATATTGCACCCCACATACTAAACATTTGCATGCATTTATCAAGGAAGTGAATCTCTAATACAACCATTCGTTTCCTGGAGAAGAGCTTATTTTAGGTTCCTCTTGTTGTTACTGACCCATCCTTAGCATCATGCTGAATAAAATAAATAAACCCTGCAATTTAGCTAGTCATATCTCATTTAACCAAAAAAAGTGCTTGGTGCCTTTTTTTTTTTTTTTTTAAATTAAGGTGAGCTGTCAGATTGCATTTCTGGAGACTGACTGCCATATATTATTAAACAAATATTTTGGTAGCTCTTAGAGCCTTTAGCCAGGTTTATTTTATATGTATCATGAGAAATTCATCCTGTAGTGACCTATTTGAATTAAAGTTTACCCTTGTTTTCTCATGCCTTTGACCCTAGAAAATCTTGCTCTCATATGGATTGTATATTTGGCTTTTTAAAACCGGCTGAAGGAACCAAATCCAACTTAGTGGCCATACTGTGATTATGGATATACCACCCCTACTTCCATGCTAAAACACAGGTTCATTCCTATAGCCCTAATTACATATATTTTGGAAAGGCATAATAGGTGATCATCTTGGCAACAGTTACTCAGCTTTAGATTGGATACATCGATTGAATTTTGTTTCATAGAAAGAGAGAATCATAGTAAACCTAATGAACAGTAATCATACCATAAAACCTAGAGTTATATGTCAGCTGCCTTCTAAGTTTTTCTGTGCAAGGCCTATTTGACAAAGTAAGATTTTCTTCTCAGCATCAGAGTGGCAGTGGCTTTGTGTTCACATGAAAATAAATGGTGGAGCACTTTAAGTAAACTTATAACTTTCATCAAAAAAAAAAAAAAGTTACATTCTGTAAATTACAAAAGTTTTTCAGGAGACAATCCTTTAAGCCTAGGAGGTTGCAAAACCCACCAGCTGATTTTGTGGATCCATTATTATTTTCTTCTAGCATATCTCCCTAATTCTCCTAGGGACATTGAATTCAAGTCTCAGCCGGCAAAGAGAAAGGCAAGATATGCAGTCGCTAAAGTCATGAATTCCTTCATTAACAAAGGAATATTTCTACAGTAGTGTAGGTGGGGGTCCAGGTTGGGGAACAATTCCATCGCCTTTGTTTCCTATCAACCTCTGTTCCCAAGCTGGGGGCTCCCACAGGACTATCTACCAGCAAGCCAGAAATTAAAAGGATTTAACTTTCAAGATCGCCAGCCTAAGGAGAGACAATCTTATTTGTATTGAATTAAAAAAATAAACTAAATTAACTTTTTTTTAAAAGAGCCTCAACAAGACTCCTGTGATAAAGAACACTATATCTCTATAACATTAGCCAATTAAAAATCCTGTCTTTCCTCTTGAAGAAATGCAATGACTTCTACAATAATTCCCCAAGGTGAGGTCAGGACTATAATACACTGACGGGTATACAATAGCTGTCTCATATGTGAAAAGTAAAGATCCATTTATGAAATTTCATCATGCAGGAAGACTAACATGTCTATTAAAGGAAAAATGTGAACTCTGGGTCTCTCATTGGGGACTCATTTAAATGCAGTTTTGCTAAATTAGCTACAGTAAGGGGCCAAAGCAGGAAAGCTAACTGTAAACTCAGATAAAATAGCACTTGTCTGGTAACAGCAATTCATATTAAAGGACTCCAGTGGATACCAAGTCAGTAAATTTGTAAACCTATTTCTTCACCCTGTGTTCCCTGAAACAAGCCCAAATTCTGTGCCTGATACAGATATCTTGCTGATATCTTCAGTATAGGGTGACCAGATATCCCGATTTTATAGGGACAGACCTGATTTTTGGGTCTTTTTCTTATATAGGCTCCTACTACTCTATTACTCCCCACCCCCTTCCTGATTTTTCACACTTGCTGTCTGGTCACCCTACTTCAGTACTATGTTTTAAAAATCAAACAAGCTATTTATATTAAGATAAATTTTATAGAACACTAGAAAAATTTGCAAATACAAGTGGCTAAAAATATTCTTGTGCATCATTGGCTAGTGAGTAAATAAGTCACAAAGGATAACTATTATTCTTTTATCAGCGCATTGGTTTTCCACTGCAAGGCCTTTTGCATTACAAGCAATATTTCCTCATATTCCTGCTGTTTAGATAGTTTTAGTATTTTATTAATTGAGTTCTGGGTCAGTCAGTTTTTAGAAATCAGGCTTATTCATGCCTACTTAAACAACAAATATGGGGTAAATTTACTGCATTCTCAACTCCAATAGTATTGGCAAGAATTTTCTGTAGCCCAACTGAAAGTTCATGCCATGAAAATGTGTAACTCGCTCAATAAACTTTGTTTTGCTAAGACTAAGAACCTAGCAAAAAAACAAAACCACCACCACATGGCCTATATGTGGGGAAAGTTGTGATGGATACAGTTTGAATGATTTGAGAGGGGAGAACATTTGTTCTTTCTGGGCTGTGGCTGGCTATATTGTAGAAGAGGAATAGCTACTTGTTACATTTTTTGAGAATTCTATTTTCTGCTGAAAATATTTATATAACACCTTAAGCTCCATGGCTGAGACAGTTGGGCAGCTGAACAAAGATTATACACCTCTACCCCGATAGAACGCGACCCGATATAACATGGTAAAGCAGTGCTCCGGGGGGGAGGGGGCTGCGCACTCTGGTGGATCAAAGCAAGTTCGATATAACGCGGTAAGATTTTTTTGCTCCCGAGGACAGCGTTATATTGAGGCAGAGGTGTATTTAAAAGTAAAACTAACAGTGACAGCATTAAATATTATATATAATAAAAAGATTCAAACAGATTTCCAGTAGATTTTTAGGATACAAAGTGAAACTAGACATAGTGGAAGAGATGTAAAGTTGCCTAATCATTTTGAAAGACTATGAAGTTAATTGAAACTACCCATTTTCCATTATAGGAAGAGTCATGTTTAAAGAGTGCTCTATGTTTGTATATATGTAAATAGTTAGTGGATAAACCAGTATATGGCACTTAATATGTAGCATAATTAAACTTGTGCACTGCAAATGGCTCCCTCTGGCAGCTCTTTACAAGTGCCACATTTGGGGGCAATGGGGGCTGAGTAAGTACTTTAGCACTTGCATATGGTGTTTTGCCAATGGAAACAGCTGTACCTGAGTCAAACTCACACATGACTGGCCAGTGTCCTGGCTTGACCATTGGGGAAGCTTTTGCAGTGAAACTGGCTAGGCTAGTGTATTTTCCATCCCAGTGTATAGGCATGAGCTTGTCAGGGTGCAGAAAGCAGGACGTGAAAAGGTATCAGGATATTAAGGACAAGAATTCCCAAAATATGGGAAAGACAACATCCAGAGAAATAAAAAACAAAGTAGAAATGATTGACCATCACTCTGAGATTGTTAGCTATATTGACTCAGATGTACACATTCAAATTAACATTCATGCCCCCATTTCAGATTTCAAAATAGATAAAATTTCAAGAAAAATAGGTAAAATTTTTAAAACAAGTTCACATAATTTCTTTTTTTCCCTTTACCAGGTCTTAACTGAAAGGAAAGCATTGGTCACATTTCACTTTCCAAATTGTAGTATATGCAATACTAGTTTGTACCATTAAGGCTCCTGTACTTTGTTTTCTGTGCTCAGTCCATTTATATAGCCTGTTACAGTTTATTCTAGTAAATGGAATATATATTGCAATGACTTTATTGGTCTCCATTTATCTCTCCAACCTTTGCAACCAGATATTTTAAGCTACATGTCACACCTGCCTGTATTCATAGTTCAACCTTCCTAGCTTAGGTTTAGGCATAATAGTGTATACTATTAAAGAAGTTCAAACTATGAGACTCAATATTAATAACCAAGAATGAGGCCCCATTGTGCTAGACACTGTACAATTAGATAAACATAGTGTCTAAGTCCCTGCCCTTAGAAACTGAATAGACAAGACAGAGGGTGTATGTGCGAGGGGGAGGATGTAACAAGCAGAGTGAACTATGTGATGAAGGCAAATGTCATCTAAGTTTCACAATTTTGCGGGGGGGGGGGAGAAGGAAGGAGCATTTGTTTAGTTAGGAGAGGATAAGTTAGTGAAAGAAAAGTGAAGGAGTGGGGATGAGTGGATAAGAGGAGCAGGTGTGGAGTAAAACTGAGGCAGGGATGGAGTAAACAATTCATCCGCACAGGGCAGAGAAAAATCCAATCAAGACAGTAGGAAGTTCTCCAATTGTAAAAGATCCCTGCTTCTGCAGCTCCTACTACGAGCTGCAGTGTTAAGTGTATAATTCTCTATTCTTCGTGATAAAAAAATCAGCACAACCAGATTTTACAAATGACCACAGAAGATCAAGATAATCAGAAAACTACATTTAATCCTTGAAACTCTTATAGAATATTCTGACAAGTATTCAGGCAATATTACTAGAACCACTACTGTGAGATGCATACTAAGTTCCATGGAAAAGTGTGTCTCAGGACACATCCAGAACATTAAGAAATAAATGTACGATTGTTCACAAATACAAATGTGAGCAGATACTCTGTTACTGAAAAGAACAGCATAGCAAGATATGCTTCATAGGTCACTTCACAGACCCTTGTGAGCACTCCCTGGTGGCCACCATGAGGATTGCTGTGAGGATAATCCAAGCCTCTGTGCTCTAGGAGCATGTTAAGCTTCTAGAGCCTCAGAAGGCTGCAGTGCTGGTTCCTCCTTTGCCCTTTGGCACATTTCCTGAGTACTGACTCAGTCTGTTATCCCTTCTTGGAAATGGGCCTCCTCAGCCCATCTGCCCCACACTCCAGGATCAGTGCGGACTCCCAAGATACCCCAGTTACTTAAACGTGCCTGCACCCCCTAGAACTCCATCCAAAAGCTTCTGGTTTACAGTTTAACTCTGAGGGGTACGCTGCAGTTGTGAAGCATTTAACAGACTGAGCAAAGTGTGTCTCAGTCTAACACATTAATGCTCTTTTATACTTAATTGTATAAAGCACGAGGGAGTATAGATCATACAAACACTAAACACAGGTCCCCTACCTCAGTTTCCTCACCACTCCATGGCATTATTTGGGCTAGGATCTGAGTCCTTTGGGTTGTCCAGAATCCTTGGAACCATCTGGGCTCAAGAAAGCAGGCACCCCAACTGCTACTACATGCTAGATACCTCTTCCTCTTGGGCCCCTTACCCAATTTCTGTGACCTTACTTTCTCTTGCCCCATTCTTCCAGTCTCATTCCTGTTTTGCGTTTCTTTAAACCCCTCTTGATCACCTGGTCTCTTTTGTTCTACTCCTGGTAGGTTTCCACTGCTCTGCTTTCACCCCTCCCGAGAAGGTGACTAAACTAATTTTCTAATGGTGCAGCTCATCCATTGTTCCCTTGCCTAACCCAGGGTTAGGTCAAGCCCTAGGCCTCGTCTATTGTATCTGTCTGGTGTGTACATGTCAGCAATGGTGGACATACATACACCCTTTGGCAGTTTTTCAATTTCACATTAGCAATCCATCTCAGAAGTGGTTCAGAAAGAGCCCTAATTCATCATAAGTCACCAAGTAATAGCCTGAAAGAAAGGGATATGCCTGGATGCCAATCTGGGTTCAATTTATTTGAATTGGCTTACTATGAATATTATGCCAAAGCTTTAGAGTGTAAATAGCAAGGAAGGAGAGGAAATTTTACTGTGATACATGCGGCCGGGGGGAGGCGAGGAAGTAATTTGAACTAAAGGAATCAAAGGGAAAATTTAGGCTACATATCAGGAAGATGGTCTCTGTAGGGAAGTGGTAGATGCCTAATTGTTTGTCACTTCCAAATTAGACTGGCCAAAGGACTAGAAAAGTGTACTAGAGGGAACAATCTTCCATTGGCAGTGGATCAATTCTCTCTCTCTAACTTCTGATTCTGAACCCTGGTGGACAATAAATGATCCACTTACATTTAGGGCTGGTCTACGCTTGGGGAGGGTCGATGTAAGATAGGCAAACTTCAGCTACGCGAATAGCGTAGCTGAAGTTGAAGTATCCTATTCGACTTACCCCACTGTGAGGACGGCAGCAAATCGACCACCGCAGCTCCCCCATCGACGCCGCTCACTCCTCCTGACGAGGTGGAGTATGCGCATCGATTTGGGGATCGATTTATTGCTTCTAGATGAGATGCAATAAATCGATCCCCGAGAGATCGATTTCTACTCACCGATCCGGGCGGGTAGTGAAGACATGCCCTTAGTTTCACTCTCCCCCCCATGAATGAGCTGTACATTAGTTTGTATTGCACAGCCATACAACACAGGTAGGGCATGAAAATTATATAAGTTGGGGTCTTTTGCAAACTATTGATGTAAATCCAATAGGCCAAAATTTATTATCTGAAGATATTTCAAGCCATGTGACGACCTGTTAGTATGACCAGACATCCTGATATTATTAGGACTGTCCTGATATTAGGGGCCTTGTCTTACATGCCACTGTAACCACTCCCCCAAGCCCTCCCCCCCAAAAAAGCATCCCAATTTTTCACACTTGCTATCTGGTCACCCTACCACCACGCCTCTCCATGTACTGGGGATTGTCAAGGCTAATTCTCCACTTGGTCACTTTGAGTGTAGAAGGTGGGGGCCAGCAAGGACTCTAAAAATTAATACTGGCCACTCCAGGCTTGTATTAAACTCCCAAATTACAGCTTTTCTCTGACCTTGGATTGGTAGATGCTGCTACCACCCAAGTGCAGAACCCCTTTGAGAGCCCAGGAAGGTGCACTTGGGAATTCCTTCCTGTGGGGTACCCTCAAGCCCTTTCAGCCCCACTCCGGGGAAGAGCAGAGGAAGAAAAAAAAGGAAATCAGCTGTTGCCACCAGCTAAACAAACATATGCACAAACCTTTTAAGACACACAAATCCAATTCCATTCTTAAAAAAGGTAAATTTTATTAATAAAAAGAAAGAAAATACATCTGGGAACTCAGGCTATTGCTAGATTTTAAAAGAGCAACTACAAGAATTAAAGCACCAAGAACAGCTTTCTTGAGGTCCAGCTTAAAGGTTACAAGCAAAACAAAAGAGTTAGCAAAGAGGAGTCCACAAGCCATAACGAAATAAAAGGGATAAACCTAATTGCGTCTTCCTAGACATTTTCTGATCTACTTGCATATCTGGGGTTTTAAGTGAGTAGTTTCTAGGTATGATACTGATGATTTTTCATATCTGGCCTAAGCGTCTTACAGCATGTCTGCTGCCCTGTCCGTCTAGGGTGACCAGACAGCAAATGTGAAAAATCGGGACGTGGGTGGGAGGGTAATAGTAGCCTATATAAGAAAGAGACCCAAAAATCGGGACCGTCCCTATAAAATTGAGACATCTGGTCACCATATGTCCGCCTCTCCCCGGGAGAACAACAGACCGACAAAAGGGGAGTCTTTTTTCAATTTTAAAAAGTTCTAGCCTTCCCATTGGCTCTTTTGGCCAGGTGCCCACTCACTTCCTTTTACCTATGCATAGCAGTAAGACTTTTTAACCCTTTACAGATAGTAGCTGTTCTCTAATTGCTCTAAGAGATATTTTATTATAGTTACTGGCTGGCTGGGTGTCCATAAAAGGGAGGTACACCCCCACCCCCATTTATCACAGGGATATAACTAGCATCAGGGCCGACTACCATTTTTGCTGCCCCAAGGGCAAATTAAATAAAAGAAAAAAAAAAAAAGCCGCTCGAACTTCCCCACAAACTCTTAAAGAAAAAAAAAAAAAAAAGCCGGAATGTCGCCGCTTAGCATGTGCTGCCCCAGGCACGTGCTTCCTTCGCTAGTGCCTGCAGCCAGCCCTGACTAGCATTCATTTATTTGGCAGAACAGGAGAAAGATATTTTCTAGCCACTTGACAAAATTCAGATTACTACTAATTTTTCCTTCATATAGTCACTTGTGCATTCTCCAGACTAATTAAGTCAGTCACATCAGAGGCTGCTCAATTGATCTGCTTTTGCCCACACAAATCTCAACCTCTCAGCTAGCCATTAGGATTATTGGCAGGTTGTGAGGCGGCACTGACCATGCTGGCAACGATCTCTGGCTCCTTGCCTTTTTAGTTTGCTTGCCCCAGGGAGCTGTACTGCAGTCTGCTGGCTTCTCATCTCTTTCCCTTCACAAGAATTAAAACCCGCAGCATTAGGTTTGAATAAAAAATTTTAAACTAATTTAGTAGTTGTTTTGCCTGAAAAGTGTCTCTGTTAATTTTAACCAATCTATTAAAAAAAATAGAGTACTTCCCCAAAATACTGTCATTAAACTAAAAATCGGTACACTACCCAAGATACGAAACAGAGAAAGATTGGCAAGGCGAGCTGAACTCCCTTTGTCTTTAGGTACGTCTATACTGCACACTTTTTGTTGGTGTGTAAAGTGCATATACTATCTGCCCCACCTTGCATGGGTATAAACAGCAGTGTAGACAGTGAGGTGCTGCTTGGGCAGATAAAGTGAAGACACTGAACCCTGTGGGTACTCATCCAAGTAGGGCCTCTCCCAACAGATTTATTTATTTATTTTTCAAGGCAGTGTAATGTCCCACTGCAGTGAAAAGCTCTGGTAGCAGCAAACTGCTGAAGCCTTTCCCCAACACAGTGAGACTGTGCTGCTGCCAATCGTGTGCAGCATAGATGTAGCCTATTAAATCAGGTTTCAACGTTTTTGGTGCATGCCTCCCACATGCTCAGCTGTACAGTGAAGTGCTAAATAAAGGTTTCTCTTTGCATTATTGAACACTGTGGAAAAAACTGTACAGTGCAACCTGTTCAGAGCCACCACTGGCCCTCCCATTTTGGGTGCCATCAGGCCAGCTAGCTCAGCAGTGCTGCTGCACTTTCAGACCTCCCCTCCGATTCCAGTGGAACAATTTCCCTTCCTAACAGCAACATTAGCAAGTTAGCTTTGATGCAAACTCCAGGGCACATTCACAGTGGCTGGAAATGCGTTTCAGGGTGTCTGCTTCATAGAAGGCAAGTTAATATGATGGAGAGAGGAGACTAGAGTGGTTTCTGACTGTTAATGCAGATGTACACATGTAGTAGGTAACTGCAAATACAGATTTCACTATAACATCCTTGATGTTAGTTATATGGACCACAAACTTGTTCAAGTGAAGACAGTTTGTTTGAACTGTTCTTTCCATGAGGCTCAGAAGTAACTAATTTTCAGCTCTCCTGAACAGATCTGCCTCAGCTCCCAATGAAGTCAGTTTCTGTAACTGCTTCTGGGTATGCACATCAGCATCAAGAAGTCCAGTGAAAGAAGCAGCACAGATGTGATAGTGCCAAGCCTGAGGCAGTGCTTTGGGCTGCTTGCCCAGAAAGTACAGGGGAGAGAGGAAGAAGGGAAATTAAGGAAGGAACTGGGCTGAAAACAGGCCCAAAGTGTAAATAATGGGATAAGTGTGTCTGGGGAACCCTCCAGCTCTCTGCATTCTCCTAGATATACCTCACCTGTGCATGAAGAAAACAGGCAGCTGAAACTGGTATTTGAAACCCAAATATTTAATTAAATAAATATGTTACACATGTGTACATTACGTACCAATGTATCAGAGAGGCTATTTGTGTAGCTTAGGTGGAGTTGAGATTACCAAACTCACTTAAGTTCCCAGTGCTGTTGGCCAATATACGCTGGGCTTTTATTTTTTTAATATATAAAATTCAGACTACATATTAATATGCATTAAGCACAATATAACATTATGTATATATTTCTAGGAGTTACATGAACTGAATTGGCCTATGTCTTTCTATAACCCAGTTCACTTAGGGCAAGTATCCAATAACACTTTGCGAAGCTGAAGTTAGCTTTGGCATTAGAAAATAGGAAACTTGTCAAAAGGCAATACACATTAATGTTCTGCCCTGGTACCAGCTGGGGAAGTACCTTCACGGACCAGTACCTGAAATGCTAGTATTCAAAGCAAAGCGAAGGATGGTACAGAACAACAAATTAAAGGAACTGGTCCAAACTGATGGACTGGATTTTAAGTGATGTGTAAAGAGTTTTGGAACTTGTAAAATCATCCTATAAATATTCCCAGGTGAAATGTGTAACTTTCCTTGTGCAACATTGTTAAATTCACTTCACACGAGTCAGCTTTCCAGAAACTGGTATCATATTAAGCATTTTCCTATATTACTATTATTTATTATTATTGACTTTTAGTAATAAACCTGACTGATAGTGATTATTTGATCAACAACAAATTTGATTTCATAACAAACCCAAATATTGTCAAGCAATTGGCTATGCAAGTTTACCAACAGTGCAAAAGCTGGCCATCACAAAAAAGCCTCTCACAAGTTGGCCATAATGAGCAGCCATGTTATCACTTGTCAGCCCTGTTGTCATGCTGCCCTCCATACAATCGCCAAACACTGAGAGGCTCTAGAGCAAGGGTAGGCAACCTATGGCACCCATGCCGAAGGCGGCACGCAAGCTGATTTTCAGTGGCATTCACACTGCCCAGGTCCTGGCCACCGGTCCGGGGGGCTCTGCATTTTAATTTAATTTTAAATGAAGCTTCTTAAACATTTTAAAAATCTTATTTACTTTACATACAACAATAGTTTAGTTATAGATTATAGACTTATAGAAAGAGACCTTCTAAAAACGTTAAAATGTATTACTGGCACGCGAAACCTTAAATTAGAGTGAATAAATGAAGACTCGGCACACCACTTCTGAAAGGTTGCCGACCCCTGCTCTAGAGAATGAACTATCCTCTCATCCCTAAAAGCAGTCCTTCCCAGGATGGAGATACACAAGAGGTTCAGTTTGGTGAAGCTTGCATTACCTCAACTCCTGGATCTGCCTATGCTGTGGCTAAAGAGAGGAGAAAGTTCATCAAGAACATCAGCCCATCTCCTGTGTCAAGCACCAAATCCATAACAATTAAAGTGAAAAAGTAGTTTGTAAAAAACAAAGGGCAACACCACCTGAAGGTGTGAAGTCAATCAGTATTAGACATGGCCTGCATCAGGATCCCTGAGCTCAAGAAACCCAAGTCTGTAACCATTTCAAAAACACCCAGGATTTCATGCTCATCTTTAGTTAATATGAACGAATATCTCATGCTGAAGTATTCAACTGTGCCTCATACCACAGCACACCATGCCAGTGTGTGTATGTGTTGTCCAACACACACCTGGGGAAGTATTATTGATCGATACAGTTTGGGAAGAAGAATCAACAGAAACAGCAAAAACATGGGGGGAGGGGGGAAGAGAGTCTATGGTACTTATATGGATCCCATTACTGTAGTATCAGAGCACCTCACAATCTTTAATCCTCATAATGCTCCTATGAGACGGGTGGTGATATTAGCCCTATTTTACAGATGGGGAGCTGAGGCACAAAGACTATAACACAGTGGAAACTAGGAGCCCAAATATTTTGTGGTTCTGGGCCAAAGTGACTTGCCTGAGGTCACAAACTAAGTCTGTGGCAGAGCAGGGAATGTCCCAGGCTAGCATGTTAATGATAGAAAAGAAGGAGGATATAGTGGTTATTCTAGATGAGTAATCTTTCCCCATAAATTGCCTTGCTGTTGTACACATAATCCCACTATAGTGATGGACAGAGGCTCACTGAATAAGGATTTCCTTTTCATAAACTGTGAATGTTCCAGAGGTGGCAGATTGTCCTGCACTCATTGAAACCTATAAAGTAACTTCAATAAACTTTTAAACACCTGTCACTAATTTGAAATTGACCAAGATGAATAATCATTGAATGACAACTAACTTCTCCACCTTGTCTATTTAGCAGTTTGTAGTACCGTGTATATAAGTTAGCATGTGTAACCCTGTGATTTTACTATTGTTACTTGCCATCCCTAGTTCCTTCCTGTTATACGTTATGTTCACTTGTTGAGTTTTATCTTACATTAGATTGTAAGGAACTTTTAGGGCAGGGACAGAATTTTCCAATATATTTATACAGCACATAGCATGTTGCTTGATGACATTTCAGAAAAAACGAGGCAGCAGAATAGTGGACAGGAAGAGTAGCCCTCTGGATAAGGTAATAGCCTGGAGCTCTATTGATTTCCCAGAGTCATACAAGGCTTTTCGCCTCTCTGTGCTTCAGTTCCCCCTTCTATAAAGGGGGGGGGGGATAATCATACTTCCCTGCCTCACAAAGGGGTTGGGGGGAAAAGGGCTTTAAAACTTGGAAGGATCGGGGGGGGGGGGGGGGGGAAATCATAAGTATCTTAGATAGAACAGATGTCTCCGCACATTTTTAAAGGAAAGTACATATTTACACAGGCAGGCCCTTAGATGTGGATGAATTATGGTAGTTGTGGAAAACAACTTCAATTTTCTGACCTCTCTGCATTTAAAATATAGCTATAATGAAATTTGATTTTAATTTCTTGTTTTTAAAAAAAATTTCTTCAACTTCTATAAAAAAACTTTATGCTCCTCTTCTTTTAATTAAGAGTAAAAACAGTAACAGAGCAAAAGGTTTTTCCAAAAAACACTGGACAATGATTAATGATGATCACTAAAAATGACATTTTCAATGTAATTAACTAGTGACAGGGCAATAAAAGCCAGAGGCTGGATGGTCTCCCAATTGAACTTCGGGGGGGGGGGGGGGGGGGGGGGGGGGGAAGGAAGAGAGATAGTGAATATAGGAACCACCCCTAGATATAGCCAACTTATCAACTTAAAATTCCATAATACCAGATTACATGAGAAAGCTCCTAATCAGTTTTAGCAAATTGAATAAAGAACTTTTGATACGTAACTTCTATACGTTTTTACCTATATAATTCCAATTTAATAATCTGTCCAAAATCTCCTCTCAGTCATCTAAATGTAAGATCAATATATTAATCCATTTGGATTAATGCGGATTAATGCAAGAGACCGCTTGCTCCCATCACATCACTGATAGCTCTTCGCAGTGGCAGTAAGTAACTGCATCCTTTCATGCTCAAAAGGCCTTCTATTCAGCTAAATGGGACTGTTTGAAGAGAGCATCTCTGCTTATTTCCATCCTACTTTAAATTTTATTTCATGGAAAGTATTTAAAATACTTAGGCCCTGATCGGGCAGCTGGATCCACATGGGCAGACTATTGTGCCTTCAGAGAGTCACCTGAAGTCAGTTTCAGAGTGGTAGCCATGTTAGTCTGTATCAGCAAAAATGACAAGGAGTCCTTGTGGCACCTTAGAGACTAACAAATTTATTTAAGCATAAGCTTTCCATGGGCTAGAACCCACTTCATCAGATGCATGGAGTGGAAAATACAAGAGCAGGTATAAATACATGAACAGATGCGAGTTGCCTTACCAAGTGTGAGGTCAGTCTAACGAGACAATTCAATTAACAGCAGGATACCAAGGGAGGAAAAATAAAACTTTTGAAGTGGTAATGAGTGGCCCATTTCAGACAGTTGACAAAAAAGTGTGAGTAACAGTAGGGGGAAATTAGTATTGGGGAAAATTAGGTTTAGGTTTTGTAATGACCCAACCACTCCCAGTCTTTATTCAGGCCTAATCTGATGGTGTCCTGTTTGCAAATTAAATCCAGTTCTGCAGTTTCACATTGGAGTCTGTTTTTTGTTGAAGAATTGCCACTTTTAGGTCTGTAATTGAGTGACCAGGGAGATTGACACGTTCTCCTACTGTTTTGGAATGTTATGATTCCTGATGTCAGATGTGTGCCCATTTATTCTTTTGCGTAGAGACCCTCCGGTTTGGCCAATGTACATGGCAGAGGGGCATTGCTGGCACATGATGGCATATATCACATTGGTAGATATGCAGGTGAACGAGCCCTTGATGGTGTGGCTAGGTCCTAAAATGGTGTCCCTTGAATAGATGTGGACAGAGTTGGCACCGGGGTTTGTTGCAGGGTTTGGTTCCTGGATTGGTGTTTTTGTTGTGTGGTGTGTAGTTGCTGGTGAGTAGTTGCTTCAGGTTAGGGGGCTGTCTGTAAATGAGGATTGGCCTGTCCCCCAAGGTCTGTGAGAGTGAGGGATCGTCCTTCAGGATAGGTTGTAGATCCTTGATGATGCGCTGGAGAGGTTTTAGTTGGGGGCTGTAGGTGATGGCTAGTGGCGTTCTGTTACTTTCTTTGTTGGGCCTGTCTTGTGGTAGGTGATTTCAGGGTACCCTTCTGGCTCTGTCAATCTGTTTCTTCACTTCACCAGGTGGATATTATAGTTTTAAGAACACTTGATAGAGACCCTGTAGGTGTTTCGTCTCTGTCTGAGGGATCGGAGCAAATGCGGTTAGAGCTTGGCTGTAGACAATGGATCGTGTGATGTGGTCTGGATGAAAGCTGTAGGCATGTAGGTAAGAAGGTTTCCGGTATATGGTGGTGTTTGTGTGACCATCGCTATTAGTACTGTAGTGTCTAGGAAGTGGTCCTCTTGTGTGGACTGGTCCAGGCTGAGGTTAATGGTGGGGTGGAAATTGTTGAAATCTTGGTGGAATTCCTCAAGGTCCTCCTTCCCATGGGTCCAGATGATGAAGAGGTCATCAATGTAGCGCAAGTAGAGTAGGGGCGTAAGGGGACGAGAGCTGAGGAAGCGTTGTTCTAAGTCAGCCATAAAAATGTTGGCATGCTGTGGGGCCATGCGGGTACCCATAGCAGTCCCGCTGACTTGAAGGTATAAATTGTCTCCAAATCCAAAATAGTTGTGGGTGAGGACAAAGTCCAGCACCAGGTTTGCCATGATGGTATCAGGGATCACCAAATATGAACAAGAGGCTGCTAGACAACTCTCTGACACCATATTCTACAGGCCATTACCCTCTGACCCCAATGAGGATTACCAAAAGAAACTGCACCATCTGCTCAAGAAACTCCCTAAAGAAGCACAGGAACAAATCTACACTGAAACACTTCTAGAACCTCGACCAGGGGTATTCTATCTGCTACCCAAAATCCATAAACCTGGGAATCCTGGATGCCCCCCATCATCTCAGGCATCAGCACCCTGACAGCAGGATTATCTGGCTATGTAAACTCTCTCCTCAGGCCCTACACTCCCAGCTATCTTCGAGATACCACTGACTTCCTGAGGAAACTACAATCCTTTGGCTAGGGGGGCTATGCGCAAGGGTTTCTCATTACATAATCAAATTACACTGAATAATGTGATACACTATTACAAAAGCCTCAAATATAAGAACTATTTTCTCAAAAGTTTGAATTTAGTAGAAAAACATTTGACTGAATGTGTGTAAAATTATAAACCTAGGGAATACCTAATTGTTACTCTCATGTTTAAATAGTTTCCTTCTGACTGTACTTTTTATCCTAATGTTACTGTGGATGTTTCATTATATGAATATCAAATCCTCTTTTGAATCCTATTAAGATTTTGTCCTTAATATCATCTTGTTGGAATGAGTTCCACTGGGTAATTAGTTATAAAGAAATACCTTTAATATGACAAATATCAGTTTAAAATATGTTTCAGTTTCATTGAACTTCCCCTTGTTCTTGCAGACTATTTATATTCTCTGTAAACAATCCCTTGTAAGGAGATATTAGAGACCAGGAAAGACTTTCCAGTCTTATCAATTTCTGAACTATTTTTTATTAATCATTTTTGAGCTGGGGTAAGAACTGAACACATTCCAGGTCAGGGCACACAGACATATACAACAATCTTCAATACGCCATTATAATGCCAATTGGGCATTTCTGTTTACCCTCTCCCCTAATACAAAAGCAAGATGAAATCCAGTTAAAATGAAAGATAACACATTAAAAAAATACATCATTGTTCTTTCCTTCTGTAATTTCTGTGCTCAAGGACCAGCCAACATAGTTCCCTGAGAATTGCTTTTATGGCAATTCCACATTGTTATGCTCCCTTTTCTACACAGCTATGTATTAGAAGATCCAAATCCATTTGTATCAAGATCCTTGAAAACATTAATAGGGATGGCATATTAACAAAATGGTAGCTGTGGCTTTCAGCTAAGACTTAGGTTTTTTGTATTTTTATTGGTTAAGCCACAAAGATTTACTTTTCATGAAAGAATAATATACCCTATACGGTACAGGTACGTAATGGTCTTGAATTCTAGCATGTTGAGATAGAGGGCACATATTGGAATCTCAGATATTCTAATCAATCTGAGGGTGCCAGTTCAGTGCTATTTCCACCAATTTATCCAGATTTAGAGCCTGCCAGTCCCATGATTACATATAGGCTGGTTTTGATGTGTGAATTGAATTACCCTGTGAAGCCACCTTTCATTCTCAAGATTCTCTGCAGAGGATCATCTATGCTCATGTCTCAAACAAAAAAACAAAAACAAAAAATACCCTCCCTCAAGGCTCTTGCATTGCAGCAATCCTCTTTCGGTAAAGGGAGCCTAAATCAATTCTACTGGATCAATACTGCTAATCATTCAGAGAAATGCATACACAGTGCTCCCAGAACAAGGATCTAAGGGCCAGACACTGATCCCAAGAAATTTGCTATAGACTTCAATGGGACCAGGATTTGGTTCTAAATGTAGAAATCCAACTGGGATTCCCTTGCATAGCAGTGCATTCCTGACCCAATTAAGGGTACTAGTTTTATTATGATTAAGTGACCAGGCATCACTGCCAGAAGCCAGGGTCAGATTCATATAATCTCTAAGCAACTTTCTGAAATGAAGCAGCTGGCTTAGGTTTTAGATGGGAGCTTTTTTCTCTCTCAGTTCGAGGTACTTTCGATTTAAGTCCCCAGTCACCCCTTCCGGTATTTCTTCTACACTCACAAGCACTCAGGAGTTTGAAAATAGGCAACTATGAATATCTTTGTGGTAATCACCACCCCACTTGTTTATATAAAGATTAATGTGTACAAAATCTAAACAATACGAGAGTGATGGCTACCCCACAGTCTCAATTAAGAACTTCCCACCCACCTATGCCCTCAGTCATGACCCTATTAGACTTAGTAGTGGTCAAGCAGGCCGCAAGGCATGACTTCTTTGCTTGACTGGAGCAGACCGGCA
Source organism: Terrapene triunguis (assembly GCF_002925995.2). Classification (NCBI taxonomy): domain Eukaryota; kingdom Metazoa; phylum Chordata; order Testudines; family Emydidae; genus Terrapene; species Terrapene triunguis. The sequence continues at coordinate 28,866,824 of NW_020664439.1, read as the reverse complement.
AAGTCTGGACTGGCAGGTCTGCTCTGATCTGTGGCTGCCTGGTCCTGTCTCAAGAGGTCAGCTCCAGCAACTCCTCTATCAGCAATGCAGTTCTGAAAGGTCATTCCCACTGCCTGTCCAGTCTGACCCAGTACAGTCCCTCAAGGCCAGCTCTGCACTGGGTTCTCAGAATCTCTAGGTGTGAAACCCAGAGCAAATTGGACCCCTACACACAGTCCCTGACTTGTCACAGGCTTGCAGGTTGAATTGTTGAATTTAAATTACCTACCAGACTAGAGTCCACTACTTTGCAGCTCAGGGTGTCCAAATTACTCGAGTAGGTCTTGCACAATTCATGTTTTCACTAATACATTTAACATGTTTATGCATAAAATGCAAACAAAACCAAACTCCAAGTAATGCAATACACATTACACAGAACTATGAGTGAGCACAATTATATTTTATGTAAATAAAGCTCCACAGCAGCTAGACTTCTCCAATTTCCTATACAGAGAGCAGAGGGTTCCAGCCCTCTAACCTTTCTAGTTCTGGGGCTTACAATTCAGAAAAATAGATGAATAGAATTCTGCCACACCACATCTCAAACTTTAGTTCAAATCTAGCAGATTATAATAGGTGATAAACTTGTACCTGGACATCCTAGACTTTAGTAAGGCATTTGATACGGTCTCGCATGATATTCTTATCGATAAACTAGGCAAATACAATTTAGATGGGGCTACTATAAGGTGGGTGCATAACTGGCTGGATAACCGTACTCAGAGAGTTGTTATTAATGGTTCCCAATCCTGCTGGAAAGGCATAACGAGTGGGGTTCCGCAGGAGTCTGTTTTGGGACCGGCTCTGCTCAATATCTTCATTAACGACTTAGATATTGGCATAGAAAGTACGCTTATTAAGTTTGCGGATGATACCAAACTGGGAGGGATTGCAACTGCTTTGGAGGACAGGGTCATAATTCAAAATGATCTGGACAAATTGGAGAAATGGTCTGAGTTAAACAGGATGAAGTTTAACAAAGACAAATGCAAAGTGCTCCACTTAGGAAGAAAAAAATCAGTTTCACACATACAGAATGGGAAGAGACTGTCTAGGAAGGAGTACGGCAGAAAGGGATCTAGGGGTTATAGTGGACCACAAGCTAAATATGAATCGTCAGTGTGATGCTGTTGCAAAAAAAGCAAACATGATTCTGGGATGTATTAACAGGTGTGTTGTGAGCAAGACACGAGAAGTCATTCTTCCGCTCTACTCTGCTCTGGTTAGGCCTCAGCTGGAGTATTGTGTCCAGTTCTGGGCACCGCATTTCAAGAAAGATGTGGAGAAATTGGAAAAGGGTCCAGAGAAGAGCAACAAGAATGATTAAAGGTCTTGAGAACATGACCTATGAAGGAAGGCTGAAAGAATTGGGTTTGTTTAGTTTGGAAGAGAGAAGACTGAGAGGGGACATGATAGCAGTTTTCAGGTATCTAAAAGGGTGTCATAAGGAGGAGGGAGAAAACTTGTTCACCTTAGCCTCTAAGGTTAGAACAAGAAGCAATGGGCTTAAACTGCAGCAAGGGAGGTCTAGGTTGGACATTAGGAAAAAGTTCCTAACTGTCAGGGTGGTTAAACACTGGAATAAATTGCCTAGGGAGGTTGTGGAATCTCCATCTCTGGAGATATTTAAGAGTAGGTTACATAAATGTCTATCAGGGATGGTCTAGACAGTATTTGGTCCTGCCATGCGGGCAGGGGACTGGACTCGATGACCTCTCGAGGTCCCTTCCAGTCCTAGAATCTATGAATCCCCTTTTAATTTTCTATTGGTGAACGTGATTCAAATAGCCTTCCTAGGAATAGATCGGCAGACTCAGCTTTTGAGGTTCTACACTACTAAGATAGAACACGTAAAAGTGCCATGTTTCTACATTTTATAATGACATTATATCAACACAAAAGTGTCACATTGACATGAAATCTGTGTACAGTGAATATAAGCATTAACTATTGAATAGGGCTAGAAAAGCATTAAGATACTATATAAAAAGAAATACCATACACTGGTGACAAGGTTCACAATGCAGACAAGTTCTTCCTTTAACAGTAAAGTATGCCCTGGAAAAGGTCAGGTAGTTGTATACTTTTAAAAGCTTTGCTGTAAATACAAACTTTATTCTACTTTCCAGCCAAAATCTACTGGAAATTTAGTTTTTCCATTTGCTTTCTAGGTGGGACATTCTTCATTTCTGTACAATCAAACTCTTCCATCTTACACTGAGAGCAATAAGCTGTATGATTATTAATGGCAATCTTTTCTATTCTTCTTGGAAGACAGTACTCAGATTTCTGGCTCATGTTAGGATTCTTACACTGAGTTTTGGGTGGTAGCAGACATTCTTCTCACACATACTGTGATAGAAATGATAACATCAGATATAGAGTAATTTTTACTTTATGCTAAGTAGGATTCATAATGTAGAAGATGAAAAGTTAATCCATAGTCCAAATGCAGAAAAGATTATAATACACCCACGACTAATGGCAGGCTTATTGCCAGTCCCCATCTGTCTTTCCTGTCTAGTGTAATTAATATTAATTACATTTTCCCCTTCTGAAATGAACTTCTCTAAATTACACATAAAGGAGGGGAATAGTGCTTTGTATTATAAATCAGAATGTTGTCAGTGACATACAGTCTAATTCTATATTGTTCAGATGAAATATTTTAAAGCAGGATTTGTTACCATGGTAAAATACAGTATGTCAGAGCAACAGTACCTAGTGTTATACATCAAAGCAATGAAGCTTTAACATTCTCCACCTTCTTTTACTATAGAGCTTCTTGAGACAAAAGCTGTTCTATGATTCCATCATTGCATTCCAGTAACGTACATCTCTCCCACTGGGTCCACATCAAGTGAACTTTTAATTCATTCTGGGAGAGAGAAACCTCAATATTGATGCAAAAATGATTAAACAAAACAGTTATAATATTCAGTAAAGATGAAAAACAAGTTAACAGCCTAATAAAGTTAAGAAGTAGTTACAGGTATGTTATAGCCAGGATGCTTGAAAATATAACACTACATATTACATTTAGTTAATTATGTTGCAAAATGTCCAAGCTAGTCAAAGGAATTCCAAGAGGTTTCTACCTTATCACCTAAGGATAAAACAAATATCAGGAAAGGTAAACATGGCTTTAATAGATAGAAGTTTAATCACTATCACAAACTATTGTAACTCTAAAGGAGCATGGGTCAAAAAACAAAAACCATGAAAAAAGCAATGTAATCAAAGTAATAAATCTAGAGGTAAAGTGGGCCTATACCAATCCTCCTCCCACCACCACCTTCCCCGCCCCCCCCATAAAAACCTTAATTTAAAGCCACACAAAGAATTCAACAAATATCTTTATTGAAACTGATTTATTTTGCAAACACACTGAAGACTACACTCATTAAACTTAGAAAACATTTATGGTAGGAAAGTTTACAAGAAATATTGGTTACGTCTATCTCATTTTTCCACTTAATAGTGAAAACCTTTGTTATTTCTCAAATGCTTTAGATGTATATATAAAATGTATATTTGAAAATAATTTGTATCTAAATACAAAGCCTTCACCTAACTGCCTGATATGGTTATATAACTAGTAAGGTTTTTTAAGTACAAAAGATCATTTGAGGCTATATCTGGTTACTAATATAAGCAGCTATTTATATTAAACTGGGAAGTTACTTATCTGGCACAGCATTAGCAGCCTCTCAGCAAACTGGAAGACAAGAAGAAACTCTCCAACAATCGGTGACCATTAAGCTTAAAAAGATTACGACTTTAATTTTTAAAAAAGAGACTATTTTGAAAGCTGACTTATTGAGAGAACAAGAGGGTTTGGACTCATCTGAAACAGAATTTCAGCTCCTATTAAACCCTGACAGAATTAAAGGGATCTCTCAGAAAATTCTCTGAGTAAAACCAAGTTAAATCTCTAAACTTAAAGATATTCTAAGAATCTCCCACCACAAAGCCAAAAGGAAATATAACTGCAAGAAGAATTACAACCCTGATGCATATATGCATTAACTACATATTCATAAGATGAAGAGGCTCCTAAGGACAACCCATGAAGGAGTAAACCAACGAAAGGACAACAGCAACCAGATTTGAATCTAAACAAGCCTGAAAGATGTGTATTTTTCTATAATTTCATGGAAATAATTAAAAGTATATTTAAAAAAAAAAAACCTAGAGTGTCAATGCACATATGCACATTGTCCTGCTTAAAACAGCTCGTGGACATCAACTTATCCTGTCCATCTCTACAAGCAAGTTGCCACAGATTAAAAAAACCACATACACAAGACTCAAGAAATCATCCCAAAGAAAATCTCCCCAAAACTTCAACATTGAGTGGTGAGAAAAAGTTAATTAAGACACTGCTAAGGGGTTAGATTTAAATTCTTGTAATGATTTTACCGGGATATGAAAATGCTGTTATAACTTAACATTACAAGCTGTTTCTCCTGTTATTCACCAGAGGGTGAGGCCATGTATTCCTAGAGAGAAGACATTGGTAAACATGGAAATAGTGGATTTAAGATTCTTAACATTCATAATTGGCATATTTTAAAGACACCTCCCTTAAATGGCTTCTAAGTAACTGATTTAAATATTTTCTTGAATTTCATAGGATTCAGTTAAGATTGCTTACTTTCTCCAATTATCAACTGCCTAATTATTTATTAACCACCAACAGGATCCCCCCCAATCTGTAAAACATTCTTTGGCCCAGCCATAAGCAGTTTTAAGTATCTCATAAAATACCAATACTGGATTCCCAATAATTTTGGAAAACTTATCAATTTAACAAAAAGCCACAAAGGTGGTCCATTCTGAAAGGTGCTAAAAGCTCTCCATAGAGATTGTAACGTAAGTAACCAATTTATCATTTGAATTCTATCATTTGTGTTGTTTTGCTTTATGTTTTCTTTAATAAAATACCCATGGTTAATAAATGTAATTATTTTGCTTGGATTTGATCATGGTGTCCTCTGGTACGAAACAGTCTCACGAACAGCCTGTTATCAATAATTCCATTTAATTGGTTTTCCCTGATTTGGCAGTAAGAGAAACAAGTATTAAGAGCTGACCTACCCTTTCTTGTTTCTCTAAAAAGATTTAGTAATTTTTAAAATAAAGTTACTTCGCATTCAGCAATTAAAGTTACCCCTTTCTAGCCCAGAATTCAACCTCACTTTTTTTTTTTTAATAAAAAAAATCTTAGAGTTTTACAGTAATGGTCCAAAACACTGCTGTATCACTATAATAAGCTGTTATGTTTCAATAACTGGTAGAATACTGCAGTATTCTTAATAAGATAAGTAGTTAATCTTGCTTTCCATAAGATAGAAATTCATATCATGACTTGCATAGTCATGATGCCAATGTTAAAACAATTTTTAGATGTAGTCTCCTTATCACCAGGTCAGTTTTCTTTACTCCATTAAGTAGCCAAAATCCTGAATAGGAAAACTTGCAATTCAATAGTGATCGAAAAAACCCAGAAATACATGCCAAAAGCAATCAAAATAAAGGCAGTAGTTCCAAGTTTTATTGTTAAATACAATGTTTTGACACTGACTTAATGTTACTTTAAAAAAGACTGAACTAAAAGAATGTCAGATTAAAAAGGAAACTGAAGACAGATTGGTCTAGTGGGCAGGACATGTGGCTAGGACCTAGGAGACTTGGGTTCTTTTCCTAGCTGTACTGAGACACACATTGGGCAAGTCATTTCAACAGTTTCCCCTCCCATCTTTGTCTACTTAAAAATATAATCTCCTCAGGGTAGAGGTTATCTTGTATAATTTGTTGGTACTGTACCTAACCCTGATCTCAAATGAGGATCTAGGTGCTACCGTAATAAAATAAATAGGCAAGACCCTGGTTTAAGTAACAGATATTGTCATGGTCAGACTTGAGGTGATGTTATTTGTAGTATTCTGGTTTTGTAATTGACCCTAGTACTTACAATGAAATCTGCCCTCTCTTTATACGGAGACTTATTGGACATTCTTGCTAACTTTAGGGTCCAGACATTTATAAGTTTTCATTTTGTTGAACAGTTTTTCCATTTCTCTATTTGATTGGGCTAATGCATGTTTGCAAATAATTTCTTGTAAACATTTTAATTCTCCTGTGACTACACATGATAGACTGTGTCCAGACACATCTTACATGCCACTAGAGGCTCAAATGTGGACCACAAAATGGGACTAAGTCACCCAAATGGAGGAATGTAAGATGCCTAAAATTATACACTAGAGTCGCTTACTCATGATTATTTGATTTCACTCATGTACCGGTAGGTCACAGGATACAGATAAATGTAGATGTCCCACCATGAGACACAGTTTGTGGCTATACTAAATATTTACATAGCTTACAAGTTAAGTGGAAGACTCAGTATTTTAAGTAGGAGGGGAGGAGGAAGTCCTATTTTCTTCTGCAGAAACCACTAATTGGGTTTGTCCGGATAAGTGTGTGGTGAATTGCTTCAAAACAAAGGAAAAGTAGATTACAATACATACAAGCATAATTAAATAATGGGTTAAGCAGCATCAGCAGAAAATTGGGATGGCTACTGTATTACAACATTTAAAATGCAGCCTATTAAAATGAGCATTATCCACTGCAAAGCAAGCACTGAATTTCTAATAATATTTTATCAATGTCAAGGTGAACTTCATATTTGCAAGTCACTACAACTCATTATATATAAAGAAAGATTCATAGACAAACCTGTAAGGGTCTGGAAAGTAATATCGTTCAAACCACAATTCATCACATATAAGGCTCTGGCTGACAAATGACAGTTTGGCTATTGTATATTAAATAGGGTTTTATAAACAAACAA
>NW_020664439.1:28840242-28859520 GCF_002925995.2 Terrapene triunguis | reverse complement strand
GCCATTGCGCAGGCTAGCAGAGACTCCTTACTGGGCAACTGATTGAAGATTTGGTAAATTGCCAGTCACTAGATTCTAGTCTTCACCCGTTCACCATCTGGAAAAGAAGTTCTGAGGAGAGTTGTGGAGAACTTCATAAAAAGTTTAGACTGGCCTACCAATTTTATGAAGTTTGTGATATTTGCTATTCTGAACCTTGATGTATTATAAATCATTGTGTTTAATCCACAGCACAAGTAAATGGGTTTCAGAAAACCCCCAGGAGGTGGTCAATAATTCCCATTCTATACTTTCATTGGCAGACTACCAGTGTATGTATAGCTGCATTAAGAAAAACAAAATTAAGAGTTTAGAAACGCACTCCAGTGACGACATCATGCAGACCTTGCTTATCTGCGTCTATCTTCCAAATGATGCACATGATTCCCTCCCCCCCCCAAAAATGCATACTACTTTCAATTTCCTATGCAGTTTTTTTAATTACTATTCCATCCAGCCATAAATTTAATATTTAGCTTTGAAAATGCTTTCAACTTTTTCATGCATCATGATTGCACGAGGGAAAAGAAAACAGAATTTCTGCCAACAAGAAAAAAAAAGTTACTTCAGTGCTTCTGTTTTATATACATATATGTGTGTGTGTGTGTGTGTGTGTGTTACTGGGCGGGGGGGGGAAGGGAGAATAGAATAAAAGTATGTATATGCATGTTCTTTTAAAAATCTTTTTAAAATGTAAGATCTTACAAGACAGAGTTGGGGTTGGGGGAGAGAAAGCTGCATAGAAAAGATTTCTTAAAGTTACATGACACCAGTAAACTAACGGAATAAGTAAAGCACGAGAGGCATTATCTCTTTCTGCCCCCAGAGTCAAAGGCTACATTCATAAAGGAATGTAGGCACCTATTCCAACATAAAATACACCACCAACTGCCACCATACATGGAGGTGCCTAATTTCCTACATTTCTGCCAGTGAAGTCCCCTAGGTGTCTAAGCTTCTGCCAGGGAGCATGCACAGAGCCACTTAAGTCCTAACATCATTGAGCTGCTCAGCATTCTAACCGCAAAGAATTCTCAAAATTAGGTTTGGGCCCTGCCGGCAAGATGGGTTACGGGAGTGCTCTGAGCTGGTGTACATGCATATCCCCCAAAATACCTCCTAGCCCAGTGGTTAGGCATTCCCTGGGATGTAGGACACAGGTTTGACACTGTACTCTGTCTGATTTAGAGCAGAGCCTTGAACCCAGGCCTCCCACTTCCCAGAAGAGTACCCTCACCAACAGGTTATTGAGTATTCTGGGGTGGATTTCTCTCCGTTTCTCCTCTTGAAGTTGTTCCATTTTGAATAATTAAATATTTGTTGGAGCAGAACGTGAGCCTGACTCTCCAACATCCCAGATAAGTGCCCAAACCATCAGGCTAGAGCATCACTCTCTGGCCTACACTTTAGGACCTTTGTGGATTTGGTCCCTAAGCCCCACCCCTCTCCTCAGCATTTCACTCCTGGATAGCTTAGGCAACTCCCCAAATCAGATTTCTGGCCACTGTGAATCTCTTAGGCATTTAAGTTTCACCTGGTGTTGTATGGAAACCCCAGGTGCCTAACTTGAAGCTGCGAATTCCACAGGGTGGCAAGTAATTACCCATAAGTGTTTTGGCAGAAAGGATTCCTAAGTGTATTGTTGCCATTTCTGTTCAGCATATGAAAATAAAAATCTAATTATATTATTGTCAAGGCTGATTCCCCACTCTGGCACTTTGAGTGCAGAAGGTGGGGGCCCGCAAGGATTCTAAAAATTAATACTGGCCACTCCAGGCTGGTATTAAACTCCCAAGGTTACAGCTTTTCTCTGACCTTGGATGGGTAGATGTTGCCACCACCCAAGTGCAAAAAAACCCCTTTGGATCCAGGAAGGCACACTTAGGAATTCCTCCCTGTGGAGTACCCTCAAGCCCTTTCACACACACAGGAAGAGCTGAGAAAGAAAACAAAGGAAATCAGCCGTTGCCACCAGCTAATTAAACATATGCACATCCTCTTACGACACACACACACACATATCCTGTTCTTAAAGTTAAATTTTATTAAAAACAAAAAGAAAAACTACATCTGGAACTTAGGCTATTTGCTAGTACCTCCCATAAGGCTTTATGGAAATATGCTTAGAATGTGTTTTATGCTACGTATGCCATGTAACATATCTATGTAAAGGTTATGATCTACTGAATGTATTAATCCTATTTGTATGCATGTATCATTTTTGTATTCGAAGTTATGAATGTTGGCTGTGTACTGGCTTGATTTCTAAATAACCTTAGTAGAGCATTTGGTCAGTTGCTGGAGAAAGGAATGTTGAAATTAAGTACCTAATCAAGAAACATTTAAAGGACAATGGATCTTGGAATGCTCCAATCCACATAAGTAGTCTACTTGAGAACGTTCAAGGTAGCATGTAAACAATGGATGCTACTTGTTAAAACTGAGTCGTGCATGGACATGTGACTTGCCCAGGTGACTCCTAAACTCCATTTTGGAGCTGGACTTTGCATAGGAGTGAGGAGGGGGTCTCCACCCACAAGAGAAAGTCTATTTAACCCCCTGGGAGACCCCTCCATTTTGTCTTCAGCTGGCTAAAGAGAGCCTCTGCACCAGCCAGGACACTTGAAAGAAACTGCAACAAAGGACAGTGTGCAAGGAGTGATTGCTGGACGCAGGCTAAAAGGAGATTAGTCTGTAAAAGGAGCATTCTGGAACTGGTGAGGATCTTATCTGTATTCAGTTTGATTAGACATAGATTTGCGCATTTTATTTTATTTTGCTTGGTGACTTACTTTGTTCTGTCTGTTACTACTTGGAACCACTTAAATCCTACTTTCTGTATTTAATAAAATCACTTTTTACTTATTAATTGACCCAGAGTATGTATTGATACCTGGGGGAGCAAACAGCCGTGCATATCTCTCTATCAGTGTTATAGAGGGTGAACAATTTATGAGTTTACCCTGCATAAGCTTTATACAGAGTATAACGGATTTATTTGGGTTTAGACCCCATTGGGAGTTGGGCATCTGAGTGTTAAAGACAGGAACACTTCTGTGAGCTGCTTTCAGTGAAGCCTGCAGCTTTGGGGCAAGTAATTCAGACCCTGGGTCTTTGTTGGAGCAGACGGGCGTGTCTGGCTCAGCAAGACAAGGTGCTGGGGTCCCGAGCTGGCAGGAAAAGCAGGAGCAGAGGTAGTCTTGGCACATTGGGTGGCAGCTCCCAGGGTGTTTCTCTGATCCAACCCATCACAGCTAGATCTTTAAAAAACCAATTACAAAATTTAAGCATCAAGATAGCTCTCTTGAGGTTCAGCTTAAAGGTTACAAGCAAAACAAAAGCACCTGGGGTTAGCACAGGGGAGTCCACAAGCCATAAAGAAATAAGAGATAAACCTAATCCCGTCTTCCTAGACAGTCCCTGATCTACTTACTTATCTGAAACTCCAGATATGTAGTTTCGAGGTATGATTTGATGATTTTTCATATCTGGTTTAAAGCTTCTTACAGCATTGCTACTCTGTGTCTCCTCTCTGGAGAACAGAGACAAAAGGAAGTCTCCCCCCCTCCATTTTAAAAAGTTTTAGCCTTCCCATTGGCTCTTTTGGTCAGGTGCCCACTCCCTTCCTTTTACCTATGATTTTTTTTAACCCTTTACAGGTAAAGCAAGTAGAGAACAGCCACTAACAGGGATTTTCGTAGCTAACTGGCTGGCTGGGTGTCCATAAAAGGGAGCTACCCTCCCCCCTTCATTTATCACAATTACAGAACTACAATAGTTAAGAACTGCACTGAATAATGGGAGCATGACAGACACGATTAAAGGTGGGCAAGGCTTTTCAATTAGACACACACCTAAGTGACAGTAGTATACCTTAGGAACAGTTATGTGTGACGGTCAAGTATGTTGAGTCTCAGTTTGACTGAGACTCAAGATATTTCTGACTCAAAAAAAATATTAAGCATTAGAACCCACTTTGAACATTGTTTCATTTTAACAGCTGATACCAGTGAGGTAAAGATTTGTTTTACCAAGTGAAATCAAACTCAATAAGTAGTAATACAGATCATAGTAAATGGCTACAGGTCATTGTTCTAAAAATGCCATGAGGCTGGGATGGTTATAATTATTAACCATCTGTTCTAAATGAGAATCTTAAAGATTGTAAAACATTCAGAAACTAAACTGATGACCCAGAAAATGAGCTCAAATTAAGAAATATCTGAGTGAAAGAGTAGGAGTGAAGAACAGAGAAACTAAGGGCTTGTCTATATGTGGAGGTTTAAACCAAATTGATTTGATTAATAAGATTCTCCTTTCAGTGAATTATGAATAAACTCACGACTGATCATTTCCAATTCTATGTATGGTTTGGTGTGACATCCATCACCACCTTCTTAATATATTTGTTTCAAAGAGTCTCTCCAAGATCTATTCAAACACGAAGGATGACATGATCCAAGCTTAGAATCCAACCAGCCAACAGGTAGAGGAGAGAAGGGCACTACTTACAAGTAAAGTAATCATTTTAGTGATTGGCCCTATATACTTTTAAACATTATTAGCTACATAGGCTATAACCATGACCCCTCAGACTTTCCATTTTTAGTTGGCCTATTTCTTGTCAGTATCACAAAAAAATGTGGTCATTGGGAGGGATTGTGTTAGGAATGGAAGAGAGTATGGGATAATGTCACTCTGGTACCAGTTATTACAGGCCCCAGTGCATTTTAGAAAACACATTTAAGCTACTTGGTACTATCTAATTCTTTACCCTACAATATTTACACATTCTGACAAAAGTTATTACATTAGAGAATTGTAACTTACTTTAGACAGCACTTTTTAAAATGTTATGTTATTTCCTAGAGACATTAATAGGATCTTTTTCCATGAGTTAAACTGGGCAATTTGGGACCTAAAACATGAGTCACATTTTTGGAATCTACATCCATGTTGAAAGAAACCATAAAGACATGTAGGGTCACCAGTCAAGAGGTAGTTAACACTTTTATTAGTGTTAGTAGTGGTATATTACACTAAAGTGTAACTGTTCAGTGATATGCTGGATGGTCTACTGGGAGGCCCTTCTTAAAGTTCTGTTACCAAATAGACGGTAAAGATTTCCTTCTAACTTTACCCCCTTCCTTAATCCTTAAGAAGCTGGCTTTTTCTGAACTTCAAGTCAGATGAAAGGTTATGATGTACATAACGTATGCAAGAATTTTCTAAAGTGCTATCTATGTAAGTCAGCTTGACATTGTCGCAAAATCAACTGATTTACCATGAAAAGTTGAACGTTAAGAAATATGTGGGCAGAACAGTTTCAGCACTCAAACCTTCAGGTATAATCAGAGGGTCTTTTTGCTGAGGATATTTGACCTCACCATGCGGTAGAACATACAACCTCATATTTTTGAGGTGATTAAACATTGGTACGGCTTTAAGAACAAACAGGTAGAACTTGTTTTCTTAATTACTTTTTTACTGAATGCATCAGATCACAGTTCATAGCTTTCCCCAACTATTTTAAATCAAGCATTTGTGTCAAGTTCTTTTCCCCTGCCTCCTTGATTTAACTGTTAACTATTGCACCCTACACTAGGCTTCTTAACCATCTAATTGTTCTTATCAACTCTTGTCCCATAAATCTAAAAACCCTCAGCTTAAAAAAAAAAAAAAAAAAAAAAAAAGTAGTACTACATGCTTACTATCAACTCAGTAACAATGCCTCAAAACTAAGGATTCAGCAAAAGTTAGTATTCCATTTTATTCATCCTTCAATTAAATTTAGACATTAGGTACATCATATCATGAGCTGGAGCTCATGCCTCTAAGGGATCTTAAAGCCTACATAATCAAAAAAGTGTCTGCTCTGACTTCTCTATTTATATTTTTCTCCCAATTGAAAAAAGAGCATTCAATTTCCCCTCCCCCACAAAGCATTGCATTGCTAAGTCTTCATTCAGAGAAGATCATTTTTCAAGTCACTTGCATGACAGTCAACAAAAGTGTGTGTACCCCGCCCCCACACACACCAATTGAAAGTGAAGAGTAATGGAGAGTAAAAAAATAAGCTAAAAGAAAAAAAAGGTACTAGCATTTTCTAGCTCATAGCCTTTTTAAGATATGCTCAAAATGAAATTCATAGCATTAAACAGTAAAGAGAAATATGCAAAAGGCGAGTTATTGTTTGCACTAGGAATAGAGTACCTTAATCATTATTCAAAAACCCGTGCAGTTCTTCATTGGAAGATCGCATCATTCAGCATAATAGCTCATGACATTTATTAGCTTAGTACACCAAGATATTATCCTTTCGAATGGCATAATGCAGATTGTAATGTCTATACTACTGCAGTTTACCTGTCAATCCAGATCTAATTTAAATGAGCATATAGTTCAGAGATCAACCTGGTGCTTTATATACTCAGTCCAGAGTATTGCAGGTAAATACCAGACAATGTCTTGCACAATCATGCAGCCATTCCATATGCATAGCTCCTACTGACGTCAGTGAGTTTTGCATGTGTAAGGCCTTCAGGAATGGACAATACAAAATAGATTATAAGTTATAACCCACTGGCTCTTTGGAGAGAACTCATTGTGGCACTTTCTGCACTGCAGCTCCAAAGAGGCACAGCACAGAAGGCACAGCCCCAGGCTTAAGGGGCACAGGAGAGGTTTCTTTGTGCCGTGAAAGCTCTGAGCTGCTGCAAGGGCCAAACCAGACCCTGTCATAAATCAGAGTAACCTCAGTCTCTCCACAGCTGCATATATGTTGCACTGCAGCTCCAAATAACCATAGTGCTGAATACTATTGGCACACCCCCTCACTCCATTCAGTCTTAGCTCTGCCACAAATCCCATCCTAGTCCTACCCTGTATGGCAGGGATGGGGAGCAGAGGACCCTTTACAAAGATCCCACATTTGGGAGAGTCTCCCACTGGTCCCTTGAAGCCTTTTATGGCCCTTAGGGAGTGGCATAAAGAGGGCAGAGCAAGGGTCAGAATCAGCCTCAGTATATCTTCCTTTACTGATCGAGGAGACACAGTAAATATAGTAAGGAAATTCAGATTCTAAATTGAGAAGTGCTGCAAATACCAGTGCAGAAAGAAACTGAAGTGGGATTTAGAATTATAAACATGGGCAGAAAGCAGGATTCTGTTTGTGCATTTACATTTCATTTTCTCTTTCCAATGAGAGAGAAACACCTGGAAAGAAGTAGTGCTGAAAAAGACATATAGATGACCATGGTAGCAAAAAGGTACATTGCAACTTTGGGTCACATATGCAAGGGCATCATATCACCAAGCAGAGTGATAGTAACCATCTATGCATAGTTCTGGTGCACCTGGAATTGGGAGTTCATTTTTGCACACCTGGTACTGAGAAACTGGAGCTCCCATTAAACAAGATCAGAAGAGAGCTGGAAGCATTGACTTGTAAGAGAAAAGAGTTAATTAAGTATCTCTCATCTATGAACCTACCCAGATGAGCTCAGTAAGGAAAGGGCTACCGACAGTAAAGATTTTAGAGAGTAGGCAATAGAGAAAACTGTGTAAATTATGTTGCCCTCTAATCAGCAGCATTGATGGGCAGCAGCAGCGGTGACAGAATGGCTTAGCTGCACTGAGTTCATACCCATGGGGTTCAAGCGGATTTGTACTCAGCTGCTGCCAGTGCTACACTACTATTTATACTCACACTAACTCCCATTGAGCTAGCACAAGTATGTGTATTCAAGGGAATCACACCCCTAGCTTGTAGTGTAGGCATAGCCTTCGATGCTACCTTCATTCATCGCTCCCAGCCTCACCTCACCTCCCATATGTACTGTGGCAGATATAGCAATTGCCTGCAATATTCTTAGGAGACCCTACAGAATTAAATTTAAGCATCTTTGGGGCCTCTGACAGGTTCTTTACTCACCACTGGGATGATGCCTCCTCCTGACTGTTCTGGGGATTGGCTTTGCAAGTCAACACCCCCTTCCTGCAGTTGCATGCTATCTCTCCACATCTCTCTCTGTCTACAGCCCCTCTCACTCTACAAGCTGCTGGCATCCCTTTGTGACTGGGCCCTCTGGCCAGGTCACTATATGCATTTCTCCCTTCTAGGGTATCAAAGGATTTCTTCAGCTGTCATAGGTAGATTTCCCATTCAATGCTTCGGTACCACTTCCCCAGTTTTAGGCAGTCCTCCCATTTGCTGCCCTCCAGGGCCACACCCTCAGTGGCTAGCAAGGGAACACAGGCCCACCCTCCACTCTGGGTTCTGGTTCCTGGCTCAGGGATCCTCTAGTCAGCAGCCCCAGTCTGTTCCCTTCTGGACCTTACTGCCTTTCCTCAACCCCTTTCCTTACCATCTGGCACTACCCCCTCCCTAGGTTTCCCAACTTCCTCCCTCCAGGGAGTAATTGTAAGCTACTTGCCTCTGCAACCTCTAAACACTCCACCCTGCCTGCAGGAAGTAACTGAAGGCTTTCCCAGTAGCCCCTTCTGCTTCTAATTTCCTGTCATACATCCAGCTCAGCTCAGCTTATTCCTCCCCAGCTGGGCTCCCTCCCTGAGTTAGGGGATTGCTAAGCCACATGATTCCTTTCAGCTGTGGCTCTTTGGGTTAATTAGTCCCCACAATCTAGATTAACCCTTTCATAGCTGGTGTGGCTTGAACACCCCATCGTAGGCCCCATTGTATTAAAGAAATGGTTTGTTTATTATTGTGGGCCAGGATTGTCAGTAATCCCTGGAGGGAGGTGATATGACAGATATGAGACTTGAGGATTGAAAGGACTATATCGAACAATGTGCCAGACAAGAATAGACTTGTAAACAAAAAGTGTTAAGTAGCTTTCCTGGGGAATATCTAGGGGGAGATGAATGCAAATTCTCCACCGCTAGTTATACAAAAACCCAGCTTTTGGAGGTTACACCCTGAAGAGTGAGCCATGGTCTGCTGTTCACCTGTTACATGAAGCCACCAAAGGAAAGACTGAATTATTCATAGTTATTCTGGTTCTGAATCTGAGACCTTTAGGTGCTTTTAACCACAGGGAAACCCCAGTTGTGTGTTTTGAAGGATTAACACCTATCAGAGCCCAAGGACGGAGTTGGGGTGATCTAAGGTAAGCTTTTTAGCATGCTTAGGTTCTTTTGTTGTTTTTTCTCTGTAATGCTTTCACGTTAAGAATAAAAATTGCTTGCTTATGTGGGAACTTAACTGTGGGCAATTACACTGTTCATAAGCGCTGATGAGAAAACAGTGCAGATGCTGGCCTTTTAGGTGGTCTAGCTTACTGGGAATATCACAGTGGGGACAGGGAACTGCAGCCTGGAAACCCCCATTTGGGAGGGAGAGAGAAACAGGTATCTGCCCAAGAAAGATGATGGCTGAGGAGCTGGGAGCCTAGAGTGGATGCCCTCAAGGAAGCATGGCGGGGAAATAGAGCTGCAATTGTCTTAAAACTGTGATATGTACCGGGGGGCGGACAGGAGAGGGGTCAGCCACAATCAGACCCATAATAATTCACACCAGTAACAAGTACCAGTATACTACAAATACTGTATACAGAGGTAGAGAATACTGTATATTAATACTGTAAAATTAACTATAAGACAGATGGTCACATAGGCCTAGATTATACAAGCATAGCCCTGTGATGTGGAGAGGGGTGCAGAGCTGCACCACTGCAGAGGAAATACTGGGAAGCATTCTGCCTCAGATACTGAATCCCTTCCTGGTGCTCTGTGGTACATGAGAAGTAGATAAGGAGTACCTGCCTCCACCCTAGCATAGCAAGCCTATGCCAAGGGGGTGCAATTCTGGCAAGCTCCAATGAGAGACATGCAAAGCAGTGGGGATGCATCCACTACCATCGCTGTGTGCTCATGTAAGGCCTGGCCAGAATCTAACCTACAATGGCAGAATAGTGTTTTACTCTTTCATAATCATTCTTCATTAGTAGGTTGAGAGACCTGTATGTCTACAGAATGGGTTATTCTTTTGATTGTGGTAGGCAGCACCCAGTGTGTGCCAGGTGTTTCCTAAACACCAAGAAAGGAACAGCACCTCTTCCAGAGAGCACACAGTTTGTAGTCTTCTTCAATTAAAGAACATTGGTAAGTTAAATTATCTTTTTTTCTGCTTTCTCCTTTGGTCCAACACTTGAATACTGAGTTTCACCGTTGGTCATTCAGTTTGCTCTGTATCAGTGGAGCTTTAACACTATGAAATCAAATTAAAACCATTACTTTCCAAGCTGCTTCACATTGACAGGTTATTCTGTCAAGACTATACATATAATGAAGTTTTGTACCATAATTAATGAACTACACTTGGTCAAGAGGAATTTCACACTAGGTCCAAGTCAGCAGTGGGTGGGGTAGAAGGAATAGTGTTTACACAAAAAGCAGTTTTCTAGGCCAGGTATTTAGGTCCTCCCTTAGTAAGGTACCTGATATAATTGCAGTCTACCTCATTGTTACAGTCAGGTGAATAATTTGCAACTGAACGTATCCACAGAATTCAGTCTCTTTCTGCTCACAGAAGATCTGCAAGCAGATAATTTTCTCAGATTTAGTTGTTATTCAGAAGCATGACAACTTCTCAGAATTTATTAACCCTAGTGAATAGAGAAGGTCAAAAAATACTGAAGATTTTTCACAAAAAAAACCCCTCACTTTTTATTCCACAATTTACTAAAAAGGTAGTTGTTCATTTAATAAAAGGTTTAGGTAAAATTTACATTGAACATTTTTGGTTCCTCCTGCTCCCTTTCTGTCCCTGTCCATTCCCATTTTGCCACTGCAAACGGGGGAGTGAAGGGGGAGAAAGATTAGGTTTCCTGTTTTTCCTTTGTAAAAGGGGGAAAAAAGTTATTCCAAGTTTTATTAAAAAATTTAAATGAAAATGCTAATTTTTTTCAAAAAAGATTTAATGTAAATAAAATTGGTTGATACATTTGGACCAGTTCTGCTATTGAAATGTCATGATTAGTTCTCTGCAAGTATTCAGTACTGGATATTTTGCACCATGTGGATTAGTGGTGCTTGGTCAGATAAGGCACATGGCATTGCTTTGCTTTCCCAACTGTAAGAGTACATACCCACTCCCAGCATTGTTCATGAAAAGTGAACACAAAGAGTGCAAGCAAACCCAAAGCAAATGTATTTAAATATCCAATGACTACATGGGGAACTATTTGTTATATTAAGTCTGTGGTTTTAGGAGCTATATGGAAAATCAGGGGAGAAGGGGAGCTGCAAAGTCACCCAAAATGAATGCATGCATTTCAAAAATTAACCCAACTGCAGTTAATGAAATCCATTAGAGAGCAATAGAGTGTCCATGACTACCTTGTTTCCAAGAGCAATATGGTGAGAGAACTAAGCTATACCAATACAAGGAGGCTGTTCTGGATGGCAAGCCCTATGAGGTTGTGTGCGCCCCACTCCAACCTCATGGAACTCCATGCTAGACCTTGAGTAGAGGCTGACAGCCCGAATAAAGCTTTTCTCCTTTGATCCAGAAGGGACCCATCCTGGGGTTCTCCCAGCACTTTCAGGGGTTCTTAAATCCATTAAACATCCTTCTACAGCTTTTAACTTAGTGAAAATGCCTCCTGTAACTGAACATGTTTTCTGTGCTGTACACATGCTAACTCAGGAGTCTGCAGTTTTGAAACTTCAAAGACCATTGACCACAGATACCAGAGTCCTGGCATTCTTCCCTCCACCCCCATCACAGTAATTTACTTATTCTTATCACATTTATAAAAATTCAATTGGGCAATTTTCTAGCACAGTCATTAGATTAATAAATCTAATTTATTATCATCATACTGTAGGATGGCTCCCAATGCCAGAGGAAAGAAAAACAGAAGTCCGATAGGTGCAGACTCAGGCAGTAAAATACAGGTCATGCATATACCTACCAGTCAGTAATTCTTTCTACACACTGTATCCATTGCCCTTTCTGTTCCTTGCCCCCCACATCATTCATTGTTCTCATTTGTTAAGTCATATTTAAAGCTAGAAGATCATTGGGGCTGAAACTCTATGTGAAATCTTCACTGGAGTCCAAGGGAGCTTTGCCATTGACTTCAGTGGGGCCAGAATTTTACCCTCTGTCTTGTCAGTAAATCACTTCACTTCAGATGCTATAAAAATAATAAGTAGAAACAGGAAAAGCTGTGTCCATCTCTAAACATTTTCTCCACATGGGATTAAGAATAGAAAGAAAAATTCTAACATCAATACAGAGAGATGTTTTAAAGTTCCATTTCAGCATTACAAGCATGACAAATTAATCAAAGCCATTTTACAGCTCAGTGATCTTTCAAACAGATTGAAAGCAGCACAAGAAACCATGACATTTCTTTCATTTTGAGAAGAAGTCAGTGAACTGTCCTTGGCTACTGACCCCATTCACTCTCAGAATGGTAGATCTTATCACTAGCAACAACAACAAAAAAAACCCCAAACATTTCCACTGTAAGTCTGGAGGAAATGCATGAACATCATTTTTGTTCTCATGTGCACCTGTGCAACTCCTCTTGAAGTCAGTGGAGTACACCAATGTAACCAAGATCAGAACATGGCCTTAAATGTCACCATTCCATTCAGTTGGAATATGGCAGCAAGTTCTGATAAGATGTTGGTGGGGAGATAAGAAAAGCTGATTTTTCCAAACCCACTAACTTTATATATTATAAAACCACAGACCTTCCACAAGACAGCTCAGAGATGTGAGGGTAAAAAGAGAATGTGTGTTGGAGAGTGAGGAGGAAAGGAATAAGATTACCCAAACACAATTTGGGGACAGACTCCGCCTCTTCTGACTACTTGTACCTTGCAACCAGCTGCAACCTCCCTCCAGCAGAGAAGTGAATGGATTATACAGGTGACAAGTCACATAACCATATATAGATTTTCTAATCATGACAAGCACCCATACATTTCTGCCCCCTCAACTGAATCTCACCCCTCAGACAAGTTTTTAGGTGTATTCCGAGTTCAGTTATGCTAAACTTGTGGACTTCCGTCTCTGCAAATTACAAACAAGAAGAATCCTGCCTCATGCTTTGTACTTTATAGAAGGATCCACTTGAGAAAATTAAGTGCTACTTATAATAACTGAAAGCTACCACCACCACCACCACCCACACACACAGAATACAATGAAGCAGCAATTTATATTTTGTGAATTAAAATTGCATCACCATTTCTCTATTCCTATGTATAGCAAATTTTCAACTTAGGATACATTCATTCCAAGACACATTATTTGACCTTAGACCAGGGGTGGGAAAACTACGGCCCACGGCGCAGCCGGCACCACGTCCCTGGGGCAGAGGGCTCCATGCGTTGCCCTTGCCTCCAGGCACTGCTCCCCACAGCTCCCATTCGACAGGAACGGGGAACCGCAGCCAATGGGAGCTTCGGGGGAGGTACCTGGAGGCGCGGCAAGGGCAGAGCACCCAGAGCCCTCCGCCCTCCCTCCCCCAGGGGCTGCAGCACTTCTGGGAGCGGGATGGGGACAGGGCAGGCATGCAGGGAGCCTGCCCTGGCCCCAGTGCGCGCCGCAGCCACCCCGGTGCCACTTGAGGTAAGCAGCGCCAGGCTGGAGCCCGAATCCTCCTGTACCCTGCCCCCCAACTCCCTGCCTGCACTGTGCACCCCAACCCCCTGCCCTGAGCCCCCTTGTACACCCTGCCCCCCAACCCCCTGCCCTGAGCTCCCTGCTGCACCCTGCACCCCAACCCCCTGCCCTGAGCTCCCTGCTGCACCCTGCACCCCTCCTGCACCTCTGCCCTGAGCCCCCTCCTGCACTCTGCACCCCCTCCTGCACCCCAACCCCCTTCCATGAGCCCCCTCATACACTCTGCACCCCTCCTCTGCCCCAATCCCTTGCCCTGAGTCCCTTCCTGCACACCGCACCCCCTCCCCCACCACGGACTCACTCCCACACCCCAACCCCCTGCCCCAGCCCTGCATACAATTTCCCCACCCAGATGTGGCCCTCGGCCCAAAAAGTTTGCCCACCTCTGCCTTAGACAACCAACACAATTTTGTTCCACTAGCCCCCAAATTACTGCATGAGAAGATCCCAGCTTGGATAAGACTTGATGTGTCTATATGGCAAGTCCTTTCAGTTTTACATTTTCTTCTCTCCCTCTCTCTGCCCCCAGAAACTTCCAGGGTTTGCAGAACCCTTAAAAAAAAAAAACAAAAAAAAAAAAAAAAACACCACACCTAGAAAACAGCACTCTCTCAGATTCAGACATTCATTTAAAAAAAAAAAAGCCAATATTTTATAGAACAGATGGAATGTGTGTACGTGTGGCCAGTGGAGTGAGGAGGGTGGATGCTGCGACTTCTTTATTTGTCAAAAAGCATTATCTAGGAGGTCATCAGTATAGCAGCACAAGACCAGCTTTGTTAATTAGCTCAGCCTCTCTCTGATGGGTAGATAGATGGCTGTCCCTTCAGAAGCAACATTAGAATTCAAAATTATATTGAAAAATTGGAGAATTGGTCTGAAATCAATAACATGAAATTCAATAAAGAGAATTGAAAAGTACTATACTATACTTAGGAAGAAAAAAATCAAATGCACAAATATCAAATAGGGAGTAACTGTTAGGCGGTAGTAGGCAGAAACAGATCTGGGGAATTATAGTGGATCACAGATTATGTAAGTGTCACTGTGATGTTGCTGCATAAAAGGTGAGTGTCAGTCTGGGATTTATTAACAGGAGTGTCATACGTAAGACACAGGAGGTAACTGTTCCACTTTAGCACTGGTGAGGCTGCAGCTGGAGTACAATATCCAATTTTCAGCACCATATTTTAAGACAGATGTGAACAAATTGCAGAGAGTCCAGAGGAGAGCAACAAAAATGCTAAGAGCTTTAGAAAACATTTTTCCAACATTTTTGAAAACTCATGGCGATTGGGGGAGGTCCCAGATGACTGGAAAAAGGCTAATGTAGTGCCCATCTTTAAAAAAGGGAAGGAGGAGGATCTGGGGAACTACAGGCCAGTCAGCCTCACCTCAGTCCCTGGAAAAATCATGGAGCAGGTCCTCAAGGAATCAATTATGAAACACTTAGAGGAGAGGAAAGTGATCAGGAACAGTCAGCATGGATTCACCAAGGGGAAGTCATGCCTGACTAACCTAATTGCCTTCTATGATGAGATAACTGGCTCTGTGGATGAGGGGAAAGCAGTGGATGTGTTATTCCTTGACTTTAGCAAAGCTTTTGATACGGTCTCCCACAGTATTCTTGCCGCCAAGTTAAAGTAGTATGGGCTGGATGAATGGACTGCAAGGTGGATAGAAAGCTGGCTAGATCATCGGGCTCAACGGGTAGTGATCAATGGCTCCATGTCTAGTTGGCAGCTGGTTTCGAGCTGAGTGCCCCAGGGGTCGGTCCTGGGGCCGGTTTTGTTTAATGTCTTTATTAATGATCTGGAGGATGGTGTGGACTGCACTCTCAGCAAGTTTGCAGGTGACACTAAACTGGGAGGCGTGGTAGATACACTAGAGGGACCTAGACAAATTAGAGGATTGGGCCAAAAAAAAAACCCGATGAGGTTCAACAAGGACAAGTGCAGAGTCCTGCACTTAGGACGGAAGAATCCCATGCACAGCTACAGACTAGGGACCGAATGGCTAGGTAGCAGTTCTGCAGAAGAGGACCTAGGGGTCACAGTGGACGAGAAGCTGGATATGAGTCAACAGTGTGCTCTTGTTGCCAAGAAGGCTAACGGCATTTTGGGCTGTATAAGTAGGGGCATTGCCAGCAGATCGAGGAACGTGATCGTTCCCCTTTATTCGACATTGGTGAGGCCTCATCTGGAGTACTGTGTCCAGTTTTGGGCCCCACACTACAAGAAGGATGTGGAAATATTGGAAAGAGTCCAGCGGAGGGCAACAAAAATGATTAGGGGTCTGGAGCACATGACTTATGAGGAGAGGCTGAGGGAACTGGGATTGTTTAGTCTGCAGAAGAGAAGAGTGAGGGGGGGATTTGATAGCTGCTTTCAACTACCTGAGGAGGGGTTCCAAAGAGGATGGAGCTCGGCTGTTCTGAGTGGTGGCAGATGACAGAACAAGAGCAATGGTCTCAAGTTGCAGTGGGGGAGGTCTAGGTTGGATATTAGGAAACACTATTTCACTAGGAGGGTGGTGAAGCACTGGAATGCGTTACCTAAGGAGGTGGTGGAATCTCCTTCCTTAGAGGTTTTTAAGGCCCGGCTTGACAAAGCCCTGTCTGGGATGATTTAGTTGGGAATTGGTCCTGCTTTGAGCAGGGGGTTGGACTAGATGACCTCCTGAGGTCCCTTCCAACCCTGATATTCTATGATTCTATGAAAACATGACCTATCAGGACAGGTTGAAAGAACTGGACATATTACCATAAGTCTAGAAAAGCAAAAAAACTGAGGGGAACATAATTGTTTTCAAATGTCAAATATTCTTATGAAGAGGATGATGATCAATTGTTCTCCTTCTCCACACAGGGTAGGACAAGTAGTAATCGGCTTAGATTGCAGCAAGGGAGATTTAGGTTAGATATTAGGAAAAATGTTCTAAGTATAAGAATAGTTAGGTATTGGAACAGGTTACCTCGGAAGGTTGTAGAATCCCCATCCTTGGAGGTTTCTATGAATGGATTACACATTTCTGCCCGGGATGGTCTGGTACACTTAATCTGGCCTCAGTGCAGGGGGATGGATTAGATGATCTGGTGAGGCCCCTTCCAACATTACATTTCTAGGATTCTATTATAATAATGCAGATGCTGGCATTTATCCTGATTTTTTTCCCCTAAATTCCAGGTGACATAGGTGTGTGCTAAATAAAAATGATAGAATACAGAGGACTATCAAATAGTAGTTGTTTTAAGGTACATTAGTTTTGGGTGTGGTGACACAGGAATGACCCTTTGGGAAAGTACTACTGTCATTTACTAGCAAACAATCCATCTCTGCTTACTTGTGCTTGTACCCTCCCTTTCCCCGTGTTTAAAAAAAAAAAAGTGCAGACGGAATGAATTGACTGAAAAGTTTTGTCTCTCTTGGGATGTCTCCTGGCTTCCACATTGTCCCTTCTGGGAGGCAGGGCCAGCAACAACTCAGATCTCCTAAGAGTGTGGGCTATAAAAAGGGTAGAGTCCAGGACCTTTGGGATCATTTGAGGATAATTGTATATTCCCATCCTTCAGCCAGTCCGGACCCTGGCTTTATGAAGCTCCCATGTACCAACCTGCAGCACCTGCTCCTGCCCACTTGGCCTTCTATTATGTAAGTTACAATGAAATTCCAGGGCATAGAGCCTTCACTCAGCCCCCACCGTCGTCATAGCTATGTGGTGCTAAGCTCGCAGCTGATGGGAAGAGAGAGACAGCTACATAGTCGTCAGCAGGGGGATGAACCACAGCCACCTTTCTCCTCCAGGCACAATCTCCATAACCACATTTTCCTATTTTCCTTCACAGTTTGGCTCCCATTTTCCCTGTGCATATCCCCCATAATCACAGGAATACAAAGTTACCTCAAGGGGGCCAATTCAGGCATCTCTAAGATTATTCTTCCCCCTGCCCACTGCCAACATCCACAAAATCAGAGTGGCACTGATGGACAGACAAACTGAGATGGAGGGGAAAGAGTCAGGATGCAGCAATATGATAAGAGAGCTAGGATCAAAAAAAAAAAAAAAGCCAGGGGGAAAAGGCAGCACAGAATGCAGGACTGGATGACAAGACAGAAGGGGATGAATGCTGATGGCAAAGACAAGAAAAAGAGTCAAAGCATGTGTAAGAAACACAAAATGAATACAGCTGAAAGGTGGCCTGCGAAACATACCAAACCACTTTTAAAAAAAACATGGTGCTAAATCTCTCTGCTAACCTGATTATTTGGGGGCATTCAACACATTTTCCTAAGTGTTTGATTTTTCTTAAATGGGGTGTGTTTAATGGTCCCAATTTAAAGAACAATACAAACTAATTTTTAAGTTGTTCATTGGTTCCTGAAGATATGAGTTATTGTAAACAGACTAGGATTTATTGAGAATCATGCCAATGTTCTTTGTAATTAAAGTATTGACATTGAAAATGATTTGTAATGAACAAACTGGGGCTATTTTTTAAAAAATGTGAACAGGAGGTCACACACTTGAAGTGTTGTACAATTAAATAAAGATTTGATTTTATACCGCACAAATGCACTCCAATTGAGTCAATGCCAAGTTTTAATGATAATCTCTCTCAGGAGGTATTTAACAATCTAGAGGTGAAGGCTCATTATACAATAGAAAGCAACCCAGATGCTGTGTTCACATTTTTTATCTTTCCATTATTGTTTTGACCTTTACCTGGTATTTGTTAAATGCCTCTTGAAATATATTGTTGTTATACTGTGGTTAGGTCACACAGGGATTTATATATCGATTTGTTGCCCATCTCATTTTAGTTTTAAAACAAACTAAAATCCTCTTAACTCTCCTCCTTCAAATGCTCAGAAAGAGAGACAGAACTAATCCTAACAAACATTAATATAAACAAATTTTAAAAGGAACTTCAAGTAATCACTTATTACATTAAAGTCACAGGGGAAACAAATATTCTGTTCAGATCATTGTAGCTTAAAATAAACCAAATTCATTTCTATGAATTTTAGTCAGGGAACATGAGAATTATAGATAATCAGAAATGTGGATAGTCAGAAATTATCTGCAGTAATGTGCATATAACATAACCTGTGATCTCACAAATCTTATACTATGTTGCCTTCCTGTATCTGATGTCATTTCTTCTTATATCTATAATAAGACCTGATCCTGCAAACACTACCATACATATTGTTTATTGCTGTCAGTAGTCCCACTGAATCACTCATGATAAACATTTTCAGGACTGGGTCCTTAGATAGACCCCTGCCTTTGAATAGCTTACAATATTTTGTCTTTGTGGTACTATTCTGCACTTGCAGCTAAGGCACTGGACTAGAACCCTGGAGATCTGGGTTCAGTCCTCAACTCTGCTAAAGGCTTCCTGTGTGTCCTTGAACAAGTCACTTACGTCTATCAGTTTTTCCTTCTGTGAAAAAAAGAAGGTAATGTTTCCCTGGTCTGTATTGTCTATTTAGACTAACCTTTCCTGGCAAGGTCTAACAGTAACTCTGTGTGTGTGTGTGTGTGTGTGTGTGTGTGTGTGTGTGTGTGTGTGT
>NW_020664439.1:28818951-28840232 GCF_002925995.2 Terrapene triunguis | reverse complement strand
TGTGTGTGTGTGTGTGTGTGTGTGTGTGTGTGTGTGTGTGTGTGTGTACGTACAATGCTTTGTATACTAGGGCTCCAATCACAGTTAAGAGCTCTAGGCACTACAAATACCCAGCACTACCTGACACATAGTTTTAATAAAGTAGTGTCAATATGTTATTGGCTTGGGAAAGATTATTTTCTCCATAGTTAAAAATTTAAAGCTAGATTCATAAAGAAACTTAAGCATAGCAATGCTGAGCATCACCACCCCTAACTTTAAGGTGCCTAGAAAAATCACTGGGATTCACAAATCTTAAGTTAGGCACTTCGACTCCCTGGACAATGAGGGGGGAGAAATAGGCACCTTAGAAAGCCAGTATGCTAGGAGGCTCCTCATCTAAGGTAGCCGGTTGGAGGTGCCAAGACAAAGGGGTGTGCGCGCTAAGCCCTCCCCTTTCTGAAAGGGGCACCTTCCCTCTGCTTGGGATTCTCATCTGCAAACCCTCTCTTGGCGTTCGGGATCTATGCTGTTTTGGCATGGCAGCAGCAGCTTCCCTTCTCATAACTTTTAATCCAGTGGTTAGCGTATTCACCTGGGATGTGGGAGACCCCCACTTCAAGTCTCTCCCCCCCGCCCAGGGATGTGGGGCAGTGCACAGGAATCTGCCACCTCTCAGGTCTGTGTCCTAGCTACAGGATATTCTGATGCAGCGGGGGGGGGGGGGGGGGGGAGCGCATCTCTCCTGCTGAAGCTGTTCCATTGCGTAGAAGTAATTTTTAAAAGTCACTGGAGTAGGAAGACTGGACTCTGGGTCATGCATCTCCCAGGTGAGTGCTCTAACCACCAGACTACAGCATCATTCTCAAGCTTGTTTTCTCTCTCTCTCTGGCCCAGCGATTCTTTCATTGTTTATCCATGAGCCATTCCTCCCACCCCCATTTTGTGTAATCTTGTCTACAGGCAGCTGGTCCAGTAGGTGAAGTCAAAACACACTTACTGGACCCGGCCCCACAGGCAAGTTAGGTGAAGGAACACCAATCTTCTCAATGTTTGTGTGTGAGCATCCAGACATCTGGGATGGGGTGGCACTGCGCATGCTCAGAGGCAGAAACATATGTGCTTAGGGAACTTGTACTGCAAAACTTTAGGTGCCAAATGATTTTAGACACTGAGTAGTGGTTTTGTGAATCCCAGTGGGGCCTGATTCTGGGATTTAGGTACCTAAAGTGGCAATTCTTTTGTGTAACCATCCCAAAAGGCCCAATCTTGCTTTCATTGAAACAACTGGCAGACCTCCAATTTACTTAATGGGAATATAAGGCCAGCAAACAGTGAAATTTTGCCCTCAATTACACCCATGCGACCACACTGACTTGTGACAGCATATGCATGTAACTGTGGGCAGAATCAGGCTTAAAGTGCAAATGTAAGCTGTTCTTGGCATTCCAATATCTTACCCTTACATTGTAGAGTTAATATTTAATACTTATGAACACTTGTATTTGCACCATTTTGTCCCGTCAACAATTTCTAATTGCCTTTTGCATCTTTTGTAATCAGATATATAAACAGCAGCATCACATTATTTTTATGTCATCTATTTTTGATGCGACACAGACTTTCAGACACAGTTTCTTTAACGCCTTGCAAACTAAGCCTGCCACAACTAATGTATTCCTTAATATATAGGTCTGAATGGTGTGCAGCATTCTGGTTTTGTTACATTACAAATGAAACTTTAAAATAATCCAAACACTGGGATTTTAAATGCAAATGTAACTAGTTTTTTTGGTTTTAATGTAACGGTATCACCAGAAGAAACTTTATAAAATCTGGTAAGCGTGTGAGGGAAATCAGCATTACTAAAGACATTTTACTGAAATTTCATATTAAAAGCCATTTTGAGTCCACTGTGTAGCATGGCTCAATCCTGCACTCAATGAAGTAAATAGCAAAACTTCCTATGACTTCAGTGGAGCAGGCTCCCATAAGTTTTAACTAATATAACAAGGCTTGGATTCTGGCAAGTATTTTACTCAACAAGTATTCCCATTGAAATAAATGGGACACTTTATGGAGGAAAGTACCTTTTGAGTGAGAGTGGCAAATCAGAAGAGGCACTGTAAAACCTGACACATATACCATCTTCCAATCTACGTGATGTAATCAGAGGTAGGTCTAAACTACAATTCTGGATCTAGCGACCTTTGAACTTTGCCTGTAAGGTGACGACCAAGGGTCTGATTCTCTTCCCACTGGCATAAATCAAGAATAACTCCATTAAGTTTTAGAGTTGCAATAGTGTAAAGCAGGTGTTAAGTGAGAGGAGAAACAGGTCCCATATCTTCATATTTGTCTGTAAAAATACCAAACAAGTCGTTGGCATTATGTATGTAAGCGGGGGAATGGTCCTGCTAGTGTGGGGAACATTCCTGGCTTCTGCACTACCCCAGTGAAATGGGCTAGCAGAAGGATCTGAGTCCTCGCTCCCACTTCTTTACCCAGAGGCCTCCCTTCCTTCAAGAAGAAAAGGAGTACTTGTGGCACCTTAGAGACTAACAAATGTATTTGAGCATAAGCTTTCGTGGGCTACAGCCCACTTCATCGGATGCATAGAATGGAACATATAGTAAGGAGATATATATGTACACATACAGAGAACATGAAAAGGTGGGAGTTGCCCTACTAACTCTAAGAGGCTAATTAATTAACATGGCTGCTACTCTGAAACCTTCCTTCAAGGACTCCCCTTGCACTCTGTCTGGCAGAGTCCTTGTAACCCCAACAAGGCTGGGCCCAGGATTCCTGGGGGGCTCAACCCCCAACCTTGCTGTGGTCACCTAGGACAGGGGCTAGGGTGTCCCCACTCCGGGGTACTCTCTCTGCACTAGACACTTCCTTGACCCACTGATCATTACATACGATTTAAAGCAAATACAGTTTATTTAATCAGCAATTAGTTTTAGAAGGAATAAGGAAAAATGGGAAAGGTTAAAGGAAAACACATCACCCCGCTCTGTGGCTGGGAACATTACAAACAGTGTCTCTGGAATGTCAGGGCAGTTTACAGTCTGTTCCTTGTAGGTCCCAGGCCACCTTCTCAGGCCCTGGCTGTGCTGCAGGGATGCTGTGGGTTGGACACTTGCTCTGGCGGTGGCCATATGCCCTCAGGCTCTAGGTGTCAGGACCCTTCTTCCCAGCCCTGTTGGGGTTACGATCCCCCTCCAAGTCTGGCCTGCAGAGCCTCTTGGCTGGGCCCACTGCCCAGGGTCCCCCTCGCTCTCCCCAGCTGCTCACCCCACTGGCTCCAGACTGCTCCAGCCCCAGCTCCACCACTCTGTCTCAGCTCCAGCTCCACTCTGCCTCAGCACTGCTGCTGCTCTGCCTCCAGCTCCCTGGGCTGCTTCTCTGGCCCCTCTGGCTCTGCTCGCTACAGCTCTGCTCGCTACAGCTCTGCTCCCAGGACAGGTCTGCACTGCAGGCTGTTTTTGTGACTCTGCTCCCAGCACTGGCCTGCTTCATGGGCTGCTTTTCTGGCCCCTCTGGCTCTGGTTGCTGCAGCTCTCCTCCCAGGGCAGGTCTGCTCTCTCCGGGCTGTGCCTGTGGCTTTGGGGGTGCAGCTCTGCTCCCAGCACAGGGTCTGCTCTCTCTGGGCTACTTTTCTGGCACAGCTCTGCTCCCCAGCTCAGCTTGGGCCCCTGCCTTCTCTTTAGCTCAGCCCCACTCTGTCTGACTCAGGCAATTCCAGCTCACATGGAGGACGGGACTCACCCTGGCCTCTTCACTCCTTGATTAGCTTGCCCACCCTGTCAATCAGACTGACCTGGAGCATTGGCCTCTCCCCATTGTTTCTGGGGACTGTCAGTTTCAGGGTCCTGATTTCCCAGCGACCCTTCCCCTTTCTTTTAGTACTGGGAGCTAGCCAACCAAAACACCCGCACTGAATGTTAGTAAGGGGGTCCCCTTACATATAGATTGAGAGGTTTTAAAACCTCTCAAATCCAAATTGAAGTCTAGAAGTAGACAACATTCATTTAGGACCAGCTAAAAGGCCAACACATATTGGAACTTATGTAAGGCGAACCTTCATTTTCCTGGCCAAGATTGCTTTTCAAAAATCAGCCCACTTATTTAGGAGCCAAAAGTTAGACTCTTACTTTTGAAAAATCTTGCTTCTGAGGTCATCTTCTTCCTGAAATGGAAGAGGACCAGTGGAAGCTTACACTTACATGAGCAAAAACCAAAGGTCTCATTGTCTTTTTCGAATGTCCATTCAGAATGTTTGAGCTATTGTTCAAAGATTTAGGATTTGGAGATTTCAAAATGGGAGGTAACACACTGATCTTGGACCATAAAAAACAGAATTCATCCCCCCCCCCCATACATTTCTAGGGTGACTGTCCCTATAAAATTGGGACATCTGGATATTTGGGGCTTTTTCTTATATAGGTGCCTATTACCCCCAGCCCCTGTCCCGATTTTTCACACTTGCTGTCTGGTCATCCTATACATTTCTCCCTCTTGATCCCCTTGTAAGGCCGCTGGATTCCTGACTGTCTCCAACTAAGTTAGGGAGGAATTTATTTTTGAAGTGGAGACTGCTCACATTGTGTTGGAAGCTGAAAGACAGTCTTATGTCCTCTGATATACTTTAGTACAGATAATGAAGGAAGGATGTTAGATCTGCTTGCTATATCTGAACTATGTTTAAATTTAGGTTGTAATGCCTTTGGGAAAGACCCTGTCTTTTCTTTGCCAGTATTGTATACATTAATAATATACCCATTTCCACCCTAAAACACAAACTCAGTCAGCTTCTTGTCATTACAGACTGGCCAACATTGGCAGGTTTAACTCTAGCATTGACAGGAACTGCAGAGAGACTTGCTCAGAAGGTTGGGCTCTTTTAGCTTGAAAGACAGTAAGCAATCAGTGCTCATCTCCACTAGCACTACATGATGGAGCTGTCCTGGTGCCTCAGAATAATGAAAAAAAGAGAGGGCTTCTTGGTAGCCAAGCACTGGCACATTGTTTTTAGTCATCTTTGGGCCATTCTACCCACAGATTTGGAGATCTTTATTTTTCCTTCACCTCCCTTTTGTAACTCTGTCCCAACAGGCAGACATAGACAAATGAGAGATGAAAATCCAGTGGACTCCATTAGAACTGTCATCTGATTTACTTCTCTATTGGTTTGTGCAGAGAACCAATAGTCCTAGGAACAAATAAAAGATTAGATCTATTTCTCTTTCAAAAGCTAGCTGAGCAACTGGAATTTCCACTAGAGCTACTAGGTCTCTTCTGTAAGGCTGCTTGGACAACTGTCCACTCTCAAGGGGACCAAAAGTAGAAATTCAGTTAGCACAAACTACAAGCCATCAAATGTTAATAGGCCAGCAGGGCACAGAGTGGTGCAGCTTGCCCTCTCCTGAGCACAATTCTTCCAGGTTTAAAGCTTGGGAAGAGAAATTCACACTGGGGAAACAGGCAGGAATGCAGGTGATGCTCTTATCAGGTGGCTCAGCTCACTTCTGACCAGGGTCCTATAAGATCCCTAACTAGCTAGGAGAGGCTGCCTGGCAGAAGCACTAAATCAGAAGCTGCTTATGTTACTCCCCCATCTGGAATCTGCAGACAGTGGCTTCAGGCTCTGTTGCAAACTAGAGCTTGTATACTGCTTGGCCTGCTGCCCCCCGCAATCTGATGACTTTCCTCCTGTGGAGTCCCACAGCCTTAATTCCATCAGTCCAGTGGCCCAACTATTTTTGGCCAGTACTGATCTTTGCTAGGTTTGAATAAGTGACCTACTGGCATCCAGTCCCTCACTTGCACAGGATTACAACAGCTTTTGAGAGAAAGTTTTTAAATCATCTCAGGTCAAATAAGAAAACTGCAGAAATAGACAGATGCCAGTTAATCTGTGTTTTTATAGACAGCCAGGTGTTTTTACACAGCACAAAAATAATGCTTACATTCTAGTGTCAGAATGTGTCATCATTGGGTTACTGCTAATTAGGCTATGGCAGTAATTTGTAATTAAATATGTCACTGCATTTTGTAGCTAACAAAGATGAGCACAAAACCTACGTCCTGAAAATGTGGGTTATTAGATTTGGGGGGGGGGGTAGCCTTCTTGTAAGAGGAAAATAAAAAGATTTACAAATGATTTTATTACAATGGGTAATTTAGCTATGACAGAGTGCAGGTTGGAGCTTCTTTTTCATACTGGTTATAAATCTAAATAAACAAACAGTCCAATGCAAACCATTGAATTAACAGATGAGGAAGAGAGAAATAATTATAAAATGAGTGATGAAAGGCAGACCCACTATGAAACAACAAACGTCAAGGAAGTGTGATTGTCCATGCCTTTCATCTAAGATCAAAATTTTTGCTCCCTCTTCCTGGAGATGGTGAGACCCACCATATGGAGGCAACTCGTTGTTTCAGCTGCATGGTAGGGGAGGTTGAGCAGAGGGGAGTATGCACTCTTGACACACGGTTTAGCTTTGCAGCAGCTGTCTCCTAAAGGGACATGGGGGAGGGGAAGTTGTGCAAGAGTTAAAGTAACAGGGATATGTCTAGTTGGCCCATAAAGTGGACACATTGGCCTAAGACAACTTGCTCCAGGATAGAGTGGAAGAAAGAGGGCGATGGCAAAAAATTAGGTGGGTCATATTGGCTTCTTTCTTCATACTCTTCAGTAGCAGCCTTGTAGTGCGCGTATCCCATCTAGCACAGGATAGGACACAGTCCCTTTCTTGGCCCCGGTTGAGGTGCTTGGACTGTGTGTCAATTACCAGGATTTCACTATCACACTAGTTTTGCGAGTGGTGCAATACTGCTAAGGACTATTTTCTAAATCAGTTTATAGTGCACCTTGCATAGAGCCAATTTCCATGCAGGTTATGCAAAACTGAATAACCATCCACCAGGATTAAACAGCACATGGAGCATGCACCAGTGGGGAGGTTTGTACATCCAAGAGACAGCAGGAAGAGATCTGGCACAACAGATAAAGAACCAGATTGTACATGGCCCAGCATGGGTGCATATGGGTGGGGAGGGCACTTTGGGACAGGCAAATATCCGAGATCAGTGGGTACCAAGACAGAAATACCCTATTTTTTCTACAGCTATAAGATTCAAATGATCTCTGACAAGATTTACCTTGCAAATTAAACATGCCAGATAAATCCCTTTCCCTCTCTCTAAAATACAGAAACAATCTAGACTGATTTAAACCTATTTGTTTGATATTAGACTCATGGAAAATCAAGGGTTTACAACAACAAAAAAATCAGGTGTCAAAAATCACAGTCCATACAAAAAGAAAAAGACATCAGCAGAAAGCAAAATAAAGTGGTGTACGGGGCAGAATTTGTGCTATATTTATGAATGGTTTAGGTATGACTGTGTTCTACTCCATGGGGGAGGTGAAGGTGTTACCACAGTTCCTCCAGGAACTAAAAACAGTTGGGGTCTGATTACTCCTGGGACTGTAAACAATTCTAGAGAAGTACCATCCCCAGGGGTGGTATGCATATACTGGCTTAAACTGGGTTTTCAAAAAGACAGAGACAAAGGATTTGGGATATATAAAGTTAGGGTTACCATACGTCCGGATTTTCCTGGACATGTCCGGCTTTTTGTTCCTCAAATCCCCATCCGGGAGGAAATTCCAAAAAGCCGGACATATCTGGGAAAATATGGAGGGGTCGTGGGGCTTGGGTCCGGACCGGAGCCGAAGCCGCTGGGACCGGCGGTGCTCGGCTGCTGGCCGGTGCCGCTCGCCCAGGGCCGGGGCCCAAGCCGAGCTGGGCCGGAGCCGCTGGGACCGGGGCTGGGGGTGCTCGGCCAGGGCCAGGGCCAAGCTGGAGTCGCTAGGGCCGGGGCCAGAGCCGCCGGGGCCAGGGCGGGCTGGAGCTGCTCGGCCGGGGCCGGCACGCTCGGCCAGAACGGGGGCCGGCGCCCCAGGGCCCAGGCTGGAGATGCCGGGGCCAGAGCCTCTTGGCCGGGGCTGGCCACTGGAGGGAGCCGCTCGGCCGTGGGGGGCCGGACTGGGCCGTGCCTCCTCGTGCCCCACCGCCACCGCCCCAGCCCCAGCCTACCTGCTTCGTGCCTGTTTCAGGCTTCCCGCGAACATTTGATTCACGGGAAGCAGGGGATGGGGACGAGCAGGGGGGCGGAGCGTTCAGGGGAGGGGGCAGAGTTGGGGCGGGGACTTTGGGGAAGGGGCGGAGTTGGGGTGGGGCCAGGGCCCCGTGGAGTGTCCTCCTTTTGTTTTATTAAAATATGGTAACCCTATATAAAGTATGAGTTAACACCACAGACTGAGGCCTTCTATACGACAGCCAGGACCTGGGATTCGAGGGGTCTCAACCCTTGCTGAAGGGTTGGAAAGACTGACACCTACCAGAGTCCTATGTTGGAGCTGGGGATGATCTCTGGTAAGCTTTTAGTAAGGAACTTTATATGTACATGTTTTCTCTATAATGCTTTTTTTGCCCTTTGAAAAAACATACTCTGCTGAGAAGATCTGCGTGGTTAACTTGTAACTGCTGGCAGTACGTTGTTCATAGGCCTTGGAGAGAAAGTATGCACAGGTGCTGGCCACTAGGCAGACTGGCTTGCTGGGGATATCACAGTATGTCAGAGGGCTGTACCACCTTAAATGTCCCAGTCATGAGAGAAAGAAACAGGTTTCCACTCAAGATAGGCGAAGCCTTTAAGTGGATGCCCTTGAAGGGTCATAGAGGGGAAATAGTTTCAAAGTAACAGCACTGGTATGACAGTCTGTGGTGTGTATTTACTGCTAGTGAAAAGCCAGCATCGGGAATAAAAGAAAATTAATGTAACAAAAAGAGGGTTGATAAAAACCTCGCTCATATCTTGGGAGCACGCAAACAGTAAAAGACTCTTCTTTTTACAAAATTGCAGAAGTGGACCTAGCAGAACCATAAGCAATTCCTCTCAGATATTCAGTTAGATGAATAGAGTATGTTCAGCACACCCATTCTGCCTGGTAGAGAGATCAAGACAGGAGATAGAGCTAGTTTGCTATGGGTGTGGGGAGAAGCCCTAGTAAATGTGTTAGTTTTGAGACGTATTGAATTGAGTGGTACGCTTTGCAGTAGTCTAAAACAGGAAGCTGAAAGTCACCATGCTGATTTAACTTAACTACATATTAGTACAATGTTAATATATTTGCAGCACAAAGGGCTGGATCACCCCCAGCAAAATTTTTGGAGGCAGATTCCTTTAGTGGATGGCCCTGGCCTCCCAGATCAGCTTGGATCCCTGGCGCTAGAAAGCCAGGCAAACTCCATCTTCCCACTAACTGAACAATTCAGGAGAAACTATGAGGGAAATTTTTCTCCCCCGGAGCGCCCTCCTGTGGGTTTTACTATAGGAGGGGAAGATCTGGCCTTCTGTTCCTCATTGTTCTGCGTGAACACTGAACACTGAAATTCACATGGAACTTTTATTAAGAGCAAGGGTTTGGTTCCTAGCCATAATGACCCCTACTCCCTCTGTGCTGGCTGGCTTCTGCACACTATTCCAGAGTTGGCTTCATTTAAATGGTGCTTATATATCTAATCCGTGCAGCACTTTGTCATGTAATGAGTTATTTTACATGTTATATGAAAGCATGTCATAGCCCTGGTAAAGTGCCCCCTGTGGGACATTCACCAGGCTGCAGTGCTTGGGACCCACACACTGGGAATTATTCTTTTAAGTTCTGCACCTCAGTAGGCTCCAGCCACACACTTTTTCTATGATATCCTCACTCACTCCCTTGGTAACAGACTTTGTTCACTACCCCTTCATGGAAATGGAACCTCATGAGCCAGCTGTCCTAGGTCCCAAAGACCAGTGCTGTCCCGCATCCCCTAGGCACTCCAGTTGCTTAAGCACACCCTCTCCCAGAGCTCTCATCTTGTGGGCACGCTGGTTTAGTGTTTACCTCTCCATAGAGATATGATAGTTGAAGCTCACAACACAGGGGCTTTGCAAAGGTTTCTAACACAATTCCTCTTTAGTTAGAACAAGAAATACACAGATCTACACACAAAACAATCAGACATCTGCATGCACTTCCCTATCTGAGTTCCTCACCACTCTGGAGAATTTTTTGGGCTTAGGACAGAGTCTTTTAAGGATCCTTCTTCTTCTTCTCCTCCTCCTTCCTTCCTTCCTTCCTTCCTTCCTGCACATAGCTTCTCCTCCAAAACAATCTCCTCTCATTCCTCCAGCCAGCTTTCTGCTTCTTGTCTCTTCTCCCTTACTCTCACTCTAAACTGGCCAGTGAGAAACCTTTTATTTTGTAATCGCTAGTCCCCATTTGTCAGGTGACCCTCAATCAGCCTCATCAAGTGATTTGTTGCTTATTTACTTCCCCCCTGGAATTCAGACTTGAAAAATTGATTTACCCCAGGTGGAAGCTCTCTCTTTGCACAAGAGTGCTCCAGTTGAATAAACTATCATCAAGATTTAATGACCCTGTATTGTTAGCCCTGTACCAGGTGCAAGAATTTCTCTTGTTATCTCTTGCAGGTTTCAGCTCAATGTGGAGGCAAAAGTCAGTAGAAAGGCAAAGAAATTCCACATTCAAAATGGAGTTTTCTGTCTGACATTGATATACATAGTAAAGTCCCCAATATCAAACTGGATTCATAAGCTTTATATAGACAGATTCCCCAAATCACAGGTGGTCTCACTCCATTGACCAGATAACATATGCCTATATCTAGTAAACACTGACATCAACCAGACTTGTTGCTCTAAAAGTAGACCCGTTTTATTTATGGAAGTAAAGAGATCACTTGACTCCTAGTGAATGCAAGCCAATAATCTACATACTTACTGAAAGACAAGATTTTTTTTAACCTTATTGCATATACTTTTAATATGAACTAAAGCCTTTCTTTTCCTTTACACTTTCCCTTTAAACGTGAAATAGGAAGTACTGTATAGTCTATTGGCCAGGGTAAACATAAAGGCCTGATCCTGCTCTCATTGAAATCAGTGAGAATTTTAACGTCAACTTCAGTGGAATTAGAGTCAGGCCTGAACATAACACACCACATTTGCATAGCAATATAAATATCCGGCATAAATAGCAGCCAAGGCAAATATTTAGTTTACCAGTTCAATTCTCTTCCTGTATCTTCCTGTGCTGATTTTTTCTGCTCTGACATTTGAGACTGAAGCATCTTTTAAAAAAAGTAAACAATAAATTCAAACATCTGTTCTTTTCTCAATCACAGTCTTTCTAAAAGCACAAATACAGTGGTTATAGTCCAACATCCACTATTAATTCTTCCATACAGAGCACTAACATTTTATAGCATGATACCAAATCTATTGCTAGCAACAGATGCACCAAAACCCCTGAGTGCCAGGAAATTAATGAATCTTCCACTGACATTTTCTCATGTGAAGCAGGGCTTGCATTAGGGTTTTCCTGCACTTCTTTCACTGATGCCCAAATCAATCTGTGAAGTCAACAGTATTTTATTACCAGCTTGCTAGGACTTGCAATAGAATTCCTTCTATGTGGGCTTGGGGGTTTTTACACCATTCCTAAATTCCCAAAATAAAAAATAAAATAAAAAAGTCATTGGTGCCGTGGGAGAGAGCAAGAACATTTACTGTTTTTAAAACAATTACTTCTGAGAAACAAGTTCTGTGGCTCTCATGTGTTTAAAACATTAGCAATGCCCCAGGTATGCAGTGCACTGCTGGTTCATCACCATTATAATGACAGTGGGCACATTCATGCACTCTGGAGAAAGGAGAGAAGGATCAAGTCCATTTGCTGGTCTGAAGCCTGTTGATAGTCCTGTAGTTAGGGCACTAACCTAGGACTTAGGAAGCACTAGGTTTGAGTCCCTGCTCTGCCACAGACCTCTTGTATGACATTGGGCAAGTCCCTGTGCCTTAGTTCGCCACATGATAAAATTTAAGTAGAATATGCTGTGTATAGTACTGAACCACAATCACTTGCCTTTATAACAGAAGGAAATGAATCACCTGTCAGGGTTCTAGAAACCTTTGAAATCATTGTAGAAATACAGTGACAAAGATGAACAGTTAACCCAAATCGGAAAATAGCCTACCAAATACACAAGTCAAAAGGTACCTCGACAAAACCTCTCCATCCCAAATGCCAGCCTTTATCATGACTATCTCTCCCAAAAATCCTTAGGTTAAAAAGATGGCAGTTAGATTATCCTGAAAGTCAAATATTTGGACTAAGACCAAGGATGATGAGTTAATTCCTCCGCCTCAGTTGCTTACTTACAATGGGTATTCGGGGGAAAGAAAGAGTCAGTCGGGTCCATACTTTTATCTTGCTGTCAGTTATGACAGAGGTAGAATGGGGCCCTGGTTGATAATTAGACTGAGGGGAATCTTCTCCAGTGGTGAGAGTACTCTATCTCCATTCACTTCCACACTAACAATTCCCAACACCTTTTCTAATCTCTAAATGCTTGATCCTTCAGGGTGTAGAGCCCTTCTGTTCTCATTGACCCTATGCACTATTGACTTGAACAGGGGTTGAAGATGTGCAATGCCTCACAGCATTGGGCATTTAGAAATTAGAAAAGCTGTGGGGAATCATTAGGACTCTCACCACTGGCAAAGTCTCCCTGTAAGGATTAAGGATAGGATGGCTAGGTCCACCATGCCTACAAAATGATGTAATAATACTGTTTGCAGTTTACATATTGCCCGCCACAAGAAGCAAGTGAAATTATGAGCACGTGTCACCAATGATCCTAGTTGGCAGTTGAAGAATTCTATTTCTGAAAGCCTGCTATTATTTCAGGCTTGTTTCTAATGTCAACCACCTGCAGGTAGGTCACAGTAAGAATCACCTGGCAAACCACCACCACCACCATAACCCTGACAGTGGGCTTGTCAACACCAAACTGATTAGCCACGGACATGTTGCAGTCTGGGGTAGCCAGCTTCCACAGGGCAATTGCAACCCATTTCTGTAATGGAATAGCCAGGGCTTAATTTGTGCCAGGGCTTGTCAGGGCTGAGCCCCAGCACCTGTCGGCTTGGCATGTCAATTCTGAAAATAAAAAAATTGCATGAGCCCCAGCACCTATCGCTTGAGGCCCAGTAACTCTTTCATTCCAAATTAAGCACTGGGAATAGCCTCTCTTAACTGAGTCTTCTGGTGCCGGAGCATCAGGACAAATTCCTCAATGAAATTTGCTTTCTCATGCAGAAGTTCTGGAGCCATTGCTCATCATCCCAGATCTGCAGGACAATTTGGTCCCACCCTGGTGTGCTAGTTGTTCCGCACCAGAAGCGCTGCTCTACACATGGCTAATAAGCATCGGTTGCAGCATTCCTTAGGTCTGTCTAGTCCACTGTGAATGAACCCCTCCCCAAGTCGCACTGCCCACTGTATTTCAGAAAATGTTCTCGAAATGCCAGCTAGCATCTCACCAAACGTCTGCTGTTCTGCATAAACGATTCACCCATAAACGGAAGCAGCTGATCAAATGGATCCACGGCTTGTGCCTGGGTTGGAATGAACAAAAGTGAAAGTGTTCACAGCTGTAAGTACCTCAGGAAAAATAAAGGCATTTAGGATGTGGCAGGCTTAAAGCAGACCCACACAGAAGTCTCGGAAGGAATGAGAAGTTCTCCCACAATATACCACAAACCAATTACTAGAGTGGTTTGAGGTGGTGACGGTGCTCAGAACCATGAGATATGCACCCAGAAATCCAAGCACAAAACACATTTAGCTACAGTGCCAGCATGGACACAACTACATGGGGTAGCACATATGTGGCTCTGCAATGTGAACTCTGGACGGCGGGTTTAGCTAACACGTGGATGCTTGCACACGAGCCTGGATATGGACCTACCATACCCTCAGTTACCAATTCCAGCATTTCCAGTGATCAAAAGCCTTGGTACAGGAACTGTATTTTATAATCTGAATCCCAAATCCCACATCCTAATATGTACTCTTACATCAATATGGAGTCCCATTGAATTCAACATAACTTCACATAAGTGTAGAGGTCCAAGCTTGCTGATCTCCTAGCAGGATTACTATTCCGAGAAGCCTGAGATAGAATTCACTAACAAAAAAACCCCCACTGTGTTCTAAGGGTAGTTTAAGATGGAGTGCAGAGCTCTTTTATGATAGCATGATCACTCACATTTGAATGTCAAATCCAGTGTTAGTTATGCAGAAAAAAATTGTCTGGTGATCTCCCCTAAGATGCTGTCCCCATTTTTGAATGTTTTAGATTTAACATGTTCTGTAAATCCTTAAGCTCTCTTTCTCCATAAACAGTGATTTTGTTGGTACGACACTTTTAGACACAATTTGCAACGATAAACTATACCTTTGTATGTGTTGAGACTTTTGTACCTGCATAAAACAAATGCTGGGTTTATCTCACTGAGTAAGATGTGTTGCAAGTATCTTGTAGGCATGAAAGATGGTAACTGCCAGCAACTTATTTTCAGTGTGACAAGTATCTCCAAACATCTCTTTGGTTTTGCAATATAATGAATGAGACATGGTCAGTGAATAATCTCTGCTCGGATTTAGCATGAAAACAAAGTGCAACTTCTTTATATGGATTTTTGATTGCAAGAAGTTATTGCTATAAGCCAAAAAATCCAACAAATTAAAATGCATGTCACCTGCATTCTTGCCAGGGCCGCCTCCAGGCACCAGCAAAACAAGCAGGTTCTTGGG
This sequence comes from Terrapene triunguis, assembly GCF_002925995.2. Taxonomy (NCBI): domain Eukaryota; kingdom Metazoa; phylum Chordata; order Testudines; family Emydidae; genus Terrapene; species Terrapene triunguis. The sequence continues at coordinate 28,825,504 of NW_020664439.1, read as the reverse complement.
GCGGCACATTTCTAGGGGCGGCATTCTGGTGCCAGCCATCATAGGCGCCAACTCCGGGGCATGGGAAAAAAGTGCCCCTGCCGCCCCAGCTCGCCTCCGCTCCGCCTCCGCCTGCTCCCCTGAGTGCGCCGCCACCGCTCCGCTTCTCCCCCTCCCTCCCAGGCTTGCCGTGCATGAAACAGCTGTTTTGCGCAGCAAGGCTGGGAGGGAGGAGAAGCCGAGTGGCGGGGCGCTGGGGGAGGCGGCGGCGGAGGTGAGCTGGAGCGGGGAGTGGTTCCTCTACCCCCTCGTTACTTCCTGTGCCCCCCCACCCTAGCTTACCTCCGCTCCGCCCGCTCCCCCTGAACGCGCCGCTGCTCCGCTTCTCCGCCCAGGGGAGGAGGCAGGGCTGGGGATTTGGGGAAGGGGTTCGGAAGGGGTGGAGTTGGAGCGGGGCCGGGGGACACGAAAAAAAGGGGGGGGGCAGCCAAAAATTTTTTTGCTTGGAGCGGCAAAAATCCTAGAGCCAGCCCTGATTCTTGCTACCCAATTTTTTCTCTTAGTGTATGTCCCTTTAAACCACTGTCCTAAAAAAATAAATAGATGCATTATTTCTGTCCTAAAAAACTGTAGCCTTCCCACATGCACATAGATCTTGCAAATTTTTGATTTTAAAGACTATATTATTTCAAGACTGACAAGCAGTGCTTGTTCTCAATGACTAATTAAGAAAGTTATGATTGCTAACACAACACCAGGCAGATAGTATTTTCCTGCTAGTTGCTGTCACTAGTTGTTACTCACCTTTTGCACTGGGCACCGGTTTCAGAGAATCTCAGGATTGACTTTATAGTGCATACTCTACTGGCAGGAGCTTTGTAAGGAAGAAATAATGCATCTATTTATTTTTCTGGCTGCCATAATGGGGCAGGGATTTGAGTGACAGGGATGGCAGCAGGGTCCCTCTATCGAGAAACAGGGTAGGCTTGTGGCTAAAGACCAGGAATAGGACGTGGGAGATCTAGATTCTAGTCCTCTAGAAGTCTGGTCTTTGATTTCTTAGTGCTTTAGTATCCCTTTAGGTAAAATAAGATTTATAACCCTACAGGAGTGTTGTGAGAGTTAATTCATCAGTGTCTGTAAAATAACTTGAGATCTCTGGGTGACCGACACTGTATAAATCCAAAATATTATTTCTGCAAATATTAGCACTGTAAAAATGATAAAAAGCTTATTTTTCAATTCACCTCATACAAGTACTGTAGTGTAATCTCTTTGTCATGAAAGTGTAACTTAAAAATGTAGATGTTTTTGTTACATAACTGTACTCAAAAACAAAACAATGTAAAACTTCAGAGCCTACAAGTCCACTCAGTCCTACTTCTTGTTCAGCCAATCACTAAGACAAACAACTTTGTTTACATTTACAGGAGATAATGCTGCCCTCTTCTTATTTACAATGTCTCCAGAAAGTGAGAACAGGCATTTGCATGGCACTATTGTAGCTGGCATTGCAAGGTATTTACATGCCAGATATGCTAAACATTCGTATGCCCCTTCGTGCTTCGGCCACCATTCCAAAGGACATGCTTCCATGCTGATGACATTCATTAAAATAATAATGCGTTAATTAAATTTGTGACTGAACTCTTTGGGGGAGAATTGTATGTCCCCCTTCTCTGTTTTACCCACATTCTGCCATATATTTCATGTTATAGCATTCTCAGCACATGTTGTTCATTTTAAGAACACTTTCACTGCAGATTTCACAAAACGCAAAGAAGGTACCAATGTGAGATTTCTAAAGATAGCTACAGCACTTGACCCAAGGTTTAAGAATCTGAAGTGCTTTCCAAAATCTGAGAGGGACGAGATGTGGAGCATGCTTTCAGAAGTCTTAAAAGAGCAACACTGATGTGGAAACTACAGAACCCGAACCACTAAAAAAAAAAAAAATCAATCTTCTGCTGGTGGCATCTGACTCAGATAATGAAAATGAACATGCATCGATCTGCACTGCTTTGGATTGTTATCAAACAGAACCCATCATCAGCATGGATGCATGCCCCCTGGAATGGCGGTTGAAGCATGAAGGGACATATGAATCTTTAGCACATCTGGAATGTAAATATCTTGTGATGCCGGCTACAACAGTGCCATGAAAACGCCTGTTCTCACTTTCAGGTGACATTGTAAACAAGAAGCGGGTAGCATTATCTCCTGAAAATGTAAACAAACTTGTTTGTCTGAGCGATTGGCTGAAGAAGTAGGACTGTGTGGACTTGCAGGCTCTAAAATTTTACATTGTTTTATTTTGAATCCTTTTTTTTTTTTTACATAATTCTACATTTGTAAGTTCAACTTTCATGATCAAGAGATTGCACTACAGTACTTGTATTAGGTGAATTGAAAAATACTATTTATTTTATATTTTTACAGTGCAAATACTTGTAATCAAAAATAAATATAAAGTGAGCACTGTACACTTTGTATTCTGTGTTGTAAGTGAAATCAATATATTTGGAAATGTAGAAAACATCCAAAAATATTTAAATAAATGATAGAGACGTCCCCCAACTAACGCAATCATTCCGGAAAGCCTTGCGTAACTCAAATATTGCGTAAGTCGGAAACGTAAACCCGTACATTACGCAAAAATTTCCGCAACTAGAAAATCCTATTTCTGGCTTATGGAACTTTTTCCGTAAGCTCGAATTTGCGTAAGTTGGGTCTTGCGTAACCTGGGGAGCATCTGTATTCTATTATTGTTTAATAGTGCGATTAATCGCGGTTAATTTTTTTAATCGCTTGACAGCCCTAATTATGACACAAGTGAGTGCACTGCTTTTGCCTATAACATTCACATGGCAGAGTGACACCTCAAACTAGCTTTCCGCAGGAGAAAAAGTACGAAAACTAGTTTAAAACTTTCTTTTTAAGTGTAGATCAGGCAAGCAATTCATCCTGTATTATTTCCAAAGCCTTGTTGAGTTCAAGCACCTGATATGACGAGAAAAGGCATTTAAAACTAGTAGCTGAGTTGAAAAGAAAAACAGTTCAAGATCATAAGACACTTTGACGGGCCAGAACAAAAAGCATGAGATCTGAGACAAAGCATTCTCAGTAAAAAAAAAAAAAAAAAAAAGGATCCAGTTATGAATCAAACATCCAAAGGAAATTAGGCAAGTCCAGAATCTATCTTTAAGAAACAATGCACAACCTAAATTTTTGATGACGTTTTTCCTTCCTAACCGGACTGACATTCACCACATCAACTAACCTCTACTTCCCCCAAAAAACAAAGAAACCCAGATATAACCCCTACCCCAAGCAGAGTTTCTACAGAAAAGGAGAAGAGCCAGAGACTCAGTGAATTTCACTAGGAACTTCACTATTGCCAAACCATTTTATATGGAAGACACTTTACTCCAATGGAAGCCAGAAGCCTAAATATTTTTGTGGATCCGGGATTCAGATACTGTAGTGATGGGTGGCAGTGCAAAACCTTAAGATAGCTAATGTTATAATAGGACTGTGGGCCAGACTTCATTTGGATGGACTGTCAATTTACTATCATACTAGCATGTACTAAGAGACAGTCCCTTCCCTGAAAAACTTGCAATCTAAGGGTGATATTTTCAAAAGCTCAGTGTCAACCAAACTCTGCTCCCATTGAAGTCAATGATTTAACTCCCATTGACTGCAGTGGAAGCAGAGTGAGCCAACATGAAGTGCTTTTGAAAATCCCACCCTTAGATTGCAAGCTCTTCAGGGAAGAGACTGTCTCTTACCATATGTATGTATATCATGTAGGATCATGGAGCCACCAATTTTGGTTGGTCAGATCTAGGTGTTTCTGTAATACAATTTGTACTGTTCAGGATTGCAGATCCACAAAGCCCCCTACTCAGGGCAGTGCCCAAATGGCATTGAACAAAAAGCTACTACCCTAGTGGATCTTATTCCATTTCTCTTCCTTTTTATGTTTAAATCAGTTGTGGAATTTGAAGCCAAGTAGTGTGAGACAATACAGATTAAAAAATAAAAATAAAAAAAACCATGCCACAGAGTGGTAGCACAATTCTATCAGGATATTTTACTCTGATTACAGTGTGACAAAAACCTCCACATGCATGGGCTTCTGATTAGACCTATGATTTTATCTTCAAGTAAAGCACATTTTACCTAAATTATTACGCTCTGCAGTTTCTCTCCTTCTGAAAGTCCTGACCTCTGGTGCATTTTAATGAACTGTATTGTATTTGTTCTGTATATTCCTTAGAACTTTCATACCAGTTGTCAGAGAGACACTATGTGAAATAAAAATGGTATTGTATTGACTCCTTCGTAACATGTTAATCCCATGGTTTAGCAGTGTTATAATAATACATTCATACTAGAGAGGTAATTGCATTATAATCCACTGATGAGATAAGGGATACATTTTTATTAAAATGAGTTGTAAATATATAGACATCTGCCTGTTTGGGATGCTATTTTGCATTTGAGGGACAAACATTTGTTTAAAATGCATGCTAACCGCACTAACTTGAGTATCCATAGGCCAGTGAGCATGGGGGCCATTTTGGGCTGAATTTTGACACAGACCAAGTCAGAAGCCAGGACATATTAAAGCTAAGGCTAACATCCTGTCCTCCTCACTCTAATGGGCCAAAGTGTGCTCTCTCACACCTTGGCACAACTCCCATTGACTTCAGTTGGGTACTTGGGTTTGCACCCTATTGAAAAGAACAAAATTGGTCTTGTATCTTTTGTGTGATCTGAAGTTTCAAACCTTACTTGAACTTTTCTGGCTTTTGTCAGTCTGTGTAACAAGTAAAGCTTTATTTAAATGACATTTTTCATATTTAATCATACTGAATGGACTCACTCAGAATATTTATAGTATATGAGCCATTTCATTAGAAGTTAAAAAAATATATAGCCTACATAGCCTGGACATTTATGGAAGCTGGTTCATAGCTGCAGAAAGGTAATTTCATTGGAGGTCACTGTAAGTGCAGTCACACTTTGTATGTTTTTTTCTACAGGCTATTTAAACCCCATTTTGGATACATATTAAGCTATATCTTTCTTTTTCAATGGTGTTGCCTGGATAGACTTTGCTAATGTTTAGTTGCTCAAGGAACCTGAAGAAAAAGGAAATGCATTCAGGATAAAAGAACTATCATGAACGAAAAACTAACAGTGGAACTCTCCTAACAATACCTGTTTAAGAGACAAGCCTATTAAAAATATATTTTCTGTGCACTAGAGCAAAACAAATAAATATTGTATATTCTTCTGGCAAAGAATTAAAAAGCATTAAGATGAACAATAGTAAATGTCCATTTCATATCAGAGGCAATGCACAAGTACACTGACATTTAGATACACTGTATAATTCAGTTCACATGTTGCATTTTATTTATATATATTGATAATCAGATTAATCTCAAAATTAAATGAAGAAAAAACAGAGGGCCAGTTTGTGAAACCCTTTCTCATGTGAGCAGTCCCATTGACTTCAATGGGACTATTCTTCTGAGTGACTTTCCAGCAGCTTGAGCAAGAGGTTCACAATCTAGCTCACATTGAATTAAACAGAAATCATCAAGCAGAGGGAACACTCACATGACTTCCCAAACAAACCAAGTTATTGACACCACATTATCCAAACAATCAGATATTAAGTTTTAGCAACTAATGTCCAGACATAAAGGTATTGTACCCTATACAGTTCCATACAAGAACCAACGTAAGATGAGACTTTTAGTAAGATCTAATTTCTCATCTTGTCCATCAGTTTATTCCACAGATGCCAGTAAAACCACACTTTGAAGCATGAAAGTGTCTGACCTCATCAAAATGAGCAAAAAAAAAATATATTGTTGATGTCTATTACTCATAATTTGACAGAGAGAAAAACTGCTGTTTCATGAGATTTTTGCATCTGTGTCTTCTAATTTATATTTCCCTGGCAGACCAGAGACATTAAAAAGTTTAAGGACCCCAAAACATTGTCCTTTAAATTTAAAAAGGGGAAAAATAAATCAGAGCCACCTGTCACTTACAAACAGAGAAACAATAAAGCACCCAAAAAAAGCCCACTCCATCTATGGATCCTTCTTTTCTCAATCGGTAGATGGCAGTAAACAAAGAGCTTTGTCAACAGTTAAAAGAAGGGCCAATTTTCACATTATGATTTTTCGTAATTAAGGCCCCAATTTAGCAAGATATTTAAGAAATATACATAAATTTAAGAATGTGAATAGTCTTATTGAAATCTAAGGGACTTCTCATGTGGTTCGAAGTTATGCACATGTGAATATACTTTTCTGAAAAGGGACAAAAATAATTAGAGCAACAAGAAGTTTATTTCTTTGGGCCCTTCCTTTAAATGCAATAAACAAAATTCTAGATCTGTTTTCCTGGTGTGACACCATTGTATGAAGAGCAACACTGTCATGAGTCATTGTATTGGAAAAGGCTCTTCTACACATTATAAACCAGTTTAAATTCCACTTTAGGGAGGTTGTGGAATCTCCATCTCTGGAGATATTTAAGAGTAGGT
>NW_020664439.1:28809240-28818551 GCF_002925995.2 Terrapene triunguis | reverse complement strand
TCTCCCCAGCGGCCGGAGCGCCGCACCGCCCCCCTCCAGGTGCCGCCCCAAGCACAAGCTTGGTGGGCTGGTGCCTGGAGCCGGCCCTGGCTGTGAAATAGTTCTGAGGCTCTTCCTCCTGTTCTGCGTTTGCTTCACTGGCAACTGCATCAGTTTATAGTGGTGAGCTCCCCAAATCTATCATGCACCTCCCTGCTTGTTCTACCGGGGGGATATTCATTTGGAAACTCATGGAGTTTCCAGTACCCTTTACTTTTTTCCCTTGCTGAACATATGATTTGGCTTTATTTACACTTTTCATGGTGAAAAATATACTAGACTTTTAAAATTCTTTCTATCTTACTCTAAAATGGTGTTAAAAGAAAACTTAATGAAGAAAGATTAACATGCATTTTATAAGATTTTCAACAACGTTACCTGTAACTATAGTTTTGAAAAAAACAGTGAAAAAAGATTCATTTAAAAGTGAGAAAGGAATATAAAGTGCTATGAATGTGCTACATGACTGAGATAAGATTGCTGTAGAAGCTTTACACTTTGAATTTCCTGACTTTCTAATTTTTAACTTTGTGATGTTAAGGTTGCATTCTCTCTTAAGAGAGAGAAGCTTAATATATTTTCCAACCAAAAGGCTAGAGAACAATAAGTTTAATTAAGTTTTGTATAAATGTTTCAGTGTGTATATAACCTGCATATTATGTTCTTGTGTTCATGGATAAGACGAACATAGTCTGATTTCCCAAGATGATGAAGGTAAGCAAAATTTTAGATTTCAGAATCAGGAAGGGGGCCTCTAATCCATTCTTGCTCCAGTGTTCTAAAGGGCCTTGCTACACCCTTGTTCTGAGCACACCTTTACGTGCCTGCTTTACCCACCCACTTCCAGATGTCACCTCTACTGCTGTAGTCCCAGTATATTAAAGATGAAGGTGGCTGCAATCCACTCAATTTCATGCAAATTAGGTGCAGCCCCTGGGCTTGTGGTAAATTGTCAATTGCTCCCTCAGTTGGGTAAAATTTGTACATGAGAGTCAGAGGGGTGAACCTGACTGGTGCAGAATATAGAAAACTTTTAAAGGACTTTACTGAACAGAGTTACAGCAAGACAACTGGACAAAAAACAAGGATTATTAGCAAGACCTGCAAATTGCTACAAAGTTAGATTAAAATACTGTATGTCTATGCAGTGTTACTATGGTGATTTCCCTAAAGACAAAATACCAGTGTTTATAACAGCCATAGTTATAAACGAAATTCACAAGTGAAATATAAATCTGCCTATTAAATTATCAAACAGTAGGGTTGTGAATAATAATCTAAATGCAATTTATATATAAGGTGCGTCATCAGAATTCATCCCACTAAGCATGAGGATCAAATATATTCCATCAGCTACATGTTCACCCCTTGAAAACATGCAACCTGATGGACAAAATCTTCATTACTTCTGGTTATATTTATAACTAAAATGACTGGAAGCACCACTTCATTTACTTATACTGACATAACAAAAAAACGTATCAAACACTGCACTAAATCACATGCAAGTTGTTTGCATGTAAGACATCTGATAACCACAGGAGACTATTAAGCTGTAAAGAAATATACAAGCTTTAAATATACTTTTCCTCTCTTCTTTTAGATGTGATGAATTTAGCAGTTAACAGTTTAGAGTACAATGGTACTAGAATTTATCTAAATGTACACATTTTGCCAGTTAATGCTTTGTAGTTAATCATCCCTTCATGTGTAAGTCGTTCATTACAGCTGGAACTGCAGTGACTGCTAGAGTTAAGGTTGCAGTGGTTTCTGTTTGAAGTTGTTCATAGCTTTTTAAAACTTTTACTTTTTGAGCTGTAATCTTCCATGCTGACTTTCTGCCCAAAGGTAAACATGTCTGAACAGTGAAAAGAACTTAGGGGCCTGACATTCATTTCTCAACACAGGTGAACATCTCATAATTGTGGAGCTTAACTTTACTCAGTGGCACTGATCCCTGGCTGGGCTCTGACTGGTTGTTCTATTGGCCCACTCCTTAAACCTTAAAACAGGTTTTGTTGTATTTCAAATAATTAATAACTAAATAGAAACTAAGGGTCCAATTCTCTAGTACAGCCAAGAGCCTCCTGGCCTGGTTTGGAGATGCCAGCTTTGTGCCCCCCTGACTCTGGTGACCAACTGGAAGGCTGGTTTTGTCCCCAGCATAATGCACCAGGCCATGTTCCCTTTTCCCCACCCATGCCCCCTACACCTTCAGCCAGAGGGTGGTGGCATAGAGCAGGGGAGTTCTCCAGTAGCTACAGGTTTAGGGCTTTGTGCCCATCATGAGGCACAGGGTAGCTTCTGAATGCCAGATACCTGAGACCTAAGAGTTGCTTTCTTGGCTATTTAGGAGGAAACAAAATCATTAGACTTAAGCAATACAGAGGGTTTCTCATTTCCTAAGGGACTTTTTTATCATAAAAAAATTGAAGCATCCAAAAAAGGAGGGTTAAGTGTCACAGTGTACAGTATACACAGTGTAGGACTAGCTAAAAGCACAACAAATCATTTGCTTCTACTATGGCACTGGGATGAGATTTTATTTTTACTGACATGTTCTGCACATTAATCATATCAAGGACATGATCCAAGAGTTCAAAGAAGCAGGAAAAATGGAAGCCCTCTCTGTCATGTCAAGGTAAGCACTAGACAAATAGCCAAGGAGATTTAGTTATTTATTGTTCATCTAAATGTCAGTGACTCTGGGATTGTAGGATAGTTGTTGAGCATTTACAGCAGCTTATTTAGTAAAAGGGCAACCATTAACACAGAGAGGCGAGCGTTCAGGGGTTGTAACTTCATTATTATTGCCACAGCACTCACACAAGTGCAGGATAATATGACGTTCTTAGTAAAACAAAAGCATTACAGTGCAAGAAATTGCTTTTGACACAAAAGGTTACTGTGACCATCCTTGCCCATGGGCATCAGAATGAGGAGAAGTGTAAGGGACCTCTTCCCACCAAACGCAATAGACTCATACATGCAAGAGGCAGCCAGAATATTGCTATGGCGAGTGCTATGAGTAACCTGCTGTGAGGTTCTCTTCAACCTGAAGGTGAAGGACAAGGACAAGACTCCACCTACTCTTGCACAACTGCTGGCAGCCAGCAACAGGCATGAGTATTGTGCACATGGTCACAGACAGCGAGTTATATGGGCCCGTGCTCCACCAATATTTAGGAACGTGAGCCCGGCTCCACCAATGTTTGGGCTTACTGCGCTTTGGGGGCCCCTCGCTTCAGGGGGACACGGGGTCCAGGGCGGTCTGGGAGGTTACTGGGGGCCTGGCGCCAGCAGCAGTGAGCAACCCAGACACAGCCCGCCCCTGCTCCAACCCCTCCTCACCCCTTCCCCCAAACCCCCGCCCGCCTCTTTCCAGCTTCCGCCCCCTCCCCCGAGTGATGCCGGGAGCCGGCAGGGCGGGCTGGGGCCGGGTCGCTCGCTGCTGCCAGTGCCAGGCCCCCCCGTGTCCCTCTGAAGTGCAGGGCCCCCCAAAGCGCGGGGCCCAGCACAGTTGCCCTGGTTCATCCTAAGGATGGGACGGCTCTGCTTGGACCTGTTCTGGGCACCACCAAAAATTATATAAACCTGGCGCCCATGGACAGGGTACCTTTCCAAAGAAAGCATAGGTGTCAATTGCCAATACCCAGCACTTTTCCCTGCCCGTACCTCCCATTCGACCTGTGTTTATCTGTGCAGGCAGCTGTCTCAGACCACAGTTGCTTAAGCAGGATATCTGTGCTCCTTTACCAAATCTGCCTTCTCCCTCCAAAAGCTACAGTTTAGTTATATTTTCCTAACAAGAAGAATCTCCAAGATTAGAAGAATGGTTAGGTGGAGTAAAACAGTCTCCAAGGGCACTAACGAGCCTTCCAAGAGAAACAGTGAATAAATAAGTGCAGTCCTTGTTTGATAATGAACTGCTATCTCTTTCCTAAATAAACTATACTGTCCTAAATTCTGCCTACAGACTTTGCATACATAATATACCAAAGATTATATTTCCATTTAGTTGTTGCATTTATTTCCATTTAATTTGCTAGTGCATAGGATCAAGTTTTTATTGTGCGGTCAGACTATCCTGCAGATGATGTAGCAGGAGCAACATATCACTGGCCCCATGGAAACCTGGATTTGAGACCAACTGCAAGCCACACATCTTCAAAGAGCAAAGGAAAGCAGGCAAACTGCTAAAGAATATTGGAATTAGACATTCATGCCATGTAGATGAGTTACATAAGTCACATGATTCACAGGTAACAGGAGCTGTGGGGCTTTTTCAATCCATTCTTTAGGAAACATTAGAGCCCAGTTAACAGCAATGGCATTGACTTTGGATTCCAAGTAAACAGTTTCCTCAGTTTTCCTGGCGAAGGCCTGATGTGATAACACCAAACTGTGGGCCAAATTCAACCCTAGCATAAGCACATGTAACTTCCTTACTTAAGTGACAAAGTTATTCACTATTTACACCATGGCTGAATCTGTTGTGTTTAAGGGGATTGTACCAGAGAAAAGAAAAGGGTGGCGGAGGACAATGATAAAACTTGGAACTTGCTGGACTTTCTACTAGTGGGGAAGCAAGGGAGCCCCTTCTCAAGAGAGGCTGGCTTGTAACGTTTAGCACCCTTTATAGAAAAAATGAAGTACATAAAATACCTGCTTGAAATCTTCAGTAATGTGTCTCAATGAAAATGCTACTGAAATTGTCCAGCTACATCAGATTGCAACTGCTTAAATTCTCATTTATACCACTCCACAAACAACATGTAGATTTCTGAAATTTAAATGAGCTCTTGTAGATGTCATGTTCAAACTATACAGATTGTATTTCATTGCTTTTTCCTGAGAGATAACTCAGTCATTCAGCATGCTGAATCCTACCACAAGCAGCTCAGTCACAGCCATTTGATTCAAGCACTCACAAACGAACTCCACTGGTAGTAAATCCTTAGATCTCCATGCACCAGAGAAAGGAGCAGGGCTGGTGCTGTGCTCTGGGAAGTTAAAAATGCCAGTGTATGATTTCTGACCTTGTGGCATTAATCTGTTTTGTTGCATTATGATCATGGTCAGTGTTGAATAGTGTTCTGCAGTTAGCAGACTTCTGTTACTTTTCCATGATATCAGGTCCACAAGATTATTATGTAAACCATCAGATTGAGAGCATTTCCAGAAAACCATGGCTAAAAATGAGTTAAGTGCAGTGAATTCTAAACATTATCAGTTACAGTTTCTGTGTTTAGAGTAGCTTACTTCAAAATCACTACAGCTCTAAATGGTTGAAGTGCTGTGTTATCTTTGCAAACCGAAGGAAGGTTTGAACTTTAATTATGTTCTTTTTTAAATAAATACTGAGTCATAATGAAGCCCTTTTTAGAGAGACTTGTAAACACACACACACCCATAACCTTCAGGCTCATAAACACCTTTTGGTGTCTTTCCCTTTTATGTTTACAGACATCAATGTAGAAAGCTGTAGAGAACACAAGGTTGCTTCATCATGAGTAATATGAGCTCAATACCTTTTACACACACAAAAATGCAAAAAGAAACATGAAAGCTCTGCACAAACACAAATTTCCACCATCTCCCAAACCTCCAAGCGTTTATTACTGGTTGTATATTAAAGCAGCAGGCATTTGCCAATCAATCATTCACTTTAGCTTTCACAGATATTTTTGGATAATTTAAACCTGTTTGCAGTGCTTAATTTGTAGTGAAAGAGGTGCTGGGGCTCAAGCAATTTTTTTACTTTCATAACTGATGCACCAAGCCCAGAGGTGCCAGGGCTATGAACTGTCAAGGCTAGAGATGCCAGAGCTCAGCCCTAGGAAGCCCTGGCATAAATTAAGCATTGCCTGTTTGGGATAACAAGCATAGGGTCTGATTTAGTATTCCTAAGGCACCCAAAAGTCCTGCTGAAGTCACTACAATTTGTAATCCTGTGTCCAAGTGTAACCCAGGCAGAATTCCCCCTAAAGGTGGGTGATGATACTTCCAAGGCTTCTGCTCTCAACTTTGGCCTGGTCTACACTAGGCGTTTATGTCGACTTTAGCGCCGTTACATCGACTTAACCCTGCACCCGTCCACACCACGAGGCCATTTAGTTCGACATAGAGCTCTCTTTAAATCGATTTCTGTAATCCTCCCCAACGAGGGGAGTAGCGCTAAATTCGACATGGCCATGTCGAATTAGGCTAGGTGTGGATGGAAATCGACGCTAATAGCTCCGGGAGCTATCCCACAGTGCAACACTCTGTTGACGCTCTGGACAGCAGTCCGAGCTCGGATGCTCTGACCAGCCACACCCCGGGAAAATTTGAATTCCTTTTCCTGTCTGGGCAGTTTGAATCTCATTTCCTGCGTGGCGAGCTCAGCAGCAGTGGCAACGATGCAGAGCTCTCCAGCAGAGATGGCCGTGCAATCCCAGACTAGAAAGAGGGCCCCAGCATGGACTGATCGGGAAGTCTTGGATCTCATCGCTGTGTGGGGAGATGAGTCCGTGCTTGCCGAGCTGCGCTCCAAAAGACGGAATGCAAAGATCTTCTACGAGAAGATCTCTAAAGCCATGGCAGAGAGAGGATACAGCCGGGATGCAACGCAGTGCCGCGTGAAAATCAAGGAGCTGAGACAAGGCTACCAGAAGACCAAAGAGGCAAACGGACGCTCCGGATCCCAGCCCCACACATCCCGTTTCTACGAGGCACTGCATTCCATCCTTGGTGCGGCCGCCACCACTACCCCACCAGTGACCGTGGACTCTGAGGATGGGATATTGTCCGCGGCCGGTTCCTCCGACATGTTAGCTGACGGGGAAGATGAGGAAGGAGATGAAGAGGACGATGCAGTCGACAGCGCTTACCATGCTGATTTCCCCAACAGCCAGGAGCTCTTCATCACCCTCACAGAGATCCCCTACCAACCGTCCCCCGCCGTTACCCCAGACACAGATTCAGGGGAAGGATCAAGCAGTAAGTGTTTTAAATATCTTAACATTTATTTATAACAGAACTTGCATATTTTAAATATTAACAATAGCTAAAGTGCTTTCAAGTATGTAAACTTTTATTTATAACAGAACAGGAAGATTTGAAATATTAACAATGGGTAAAGTGCTTCTAAACATGTAAACAGGAAAGTGCAACAAAACGGGAATCTGAACAAAGGGTATCATGATTATTGTGTCTTTGGCCACTTCAATGTATAGTCCGAACCATTTTAAGAAAATTCAACAATGTCCGCTTCATGATTACACTGCCCAAGACGCTCCACTCTTTTGTCCCTCCAAGGGCACCTAACCCAAAAACTGGTCGATGTGTCCGGGGATAGAGGCGAGATCCCCCGGGGAGAACTCCTCATAGGCCTCCTGCAGGTGTCTTTCCAGCCTAATTATCAGGTTCTTTGGCAGGGAGAGCTTATTAGGCCCCCCGTGGTAAGAAACGTTTCCCTGCCACAACGCCAGCAGGTATTCGGGGATCATGGCCTTGCACAGCATAGCAGCAAATGGCCCCCGTTTCTGCAGGCTGTCCCGAAGCATCCTCTCCTTCTGGCTCTCCGAGACCCTCAGGAGGGTGATGTCTGGCATGACGCCCTGCTTTGAATTAGGTAGGGGAAAGTTAGTATTGGGACTGCTTGCCCGTTCCTTTACAGAACTGCAACCGCCGGTTTACAGCCACGCGGTTTACAGCCGCGAGGGGCTGGGACAGGGGCAGAGTTCATGCTTGCAGGATTGCTGCCAGCAGAGACTCGCATTGCTTTCTATGTGAAAGGAGGCCAGTGCCACTCTTAAAGTTTTAAGCAGCCACAAGTCTACGGCTTACCATGTTTGCCAGCTAGACAAAGTCCGGTGTCCTGCCCCGCTCCTCAGCTCGCCACAGCAAGACCGCAGGCACTGTAGGCGAGGGCCGAAAATTCGACCTTGTCCTCAGTGCGCGTGTGATAGGTGCTCTGCATGGTCTTGTTCACAGAGAAAGACTATGTTCTCTGTTCACAGATACATTGATCTGTCTCAGGAATTCACTCCCTTTTTCCAATTCCCAAGCCACATCTGCCCAGAGGCTAGCGCACATTAGGAGGAGGAAGAAGAGGACACGGGAAGACATGTTTGCTGAACTAATGGGATGCTCCCGAGCACAGGCAGCCCAGCAGACACAGTGGAGGGAGAACTTGTCCCAAATGCACCGGGCAAACATGGAACGGGAGGAGAGGTGGCGACAGGAGGACCAGCAGGCGACTCAAACGCTGCTTGGACTAATGAGGGAGCAAACGGACACGCTCCGCCGCCTTGTGGATGTTCTGCAGGACCGGAGGCAGGAGGAGAGAGCCCCGCTGCAGTCTCTCTCTAACCGCCCTGCCCCGCCACCAAGTCCCATACCCCCCTCACCCAAAGTCCAAACACGGAGGGGCGGCAGGGGCCGTGAAAACTTTCACTCCACCCCAGCGGACAGCTATAGCACTAGAAGGCTCTCATTCCCCAAAATCTGAAAAGTCCTTTCCTACCCGCCTCACACAAGACACCGTCCAAGTTTCACCCCCCCCGTTCCATGTGTGGTTGTTAATAAAAAATACGTTTCTGTTCATTACTGTTTCCATCCTCTTCTTTTGGAGGAGAGTCTGTCTGAAGGGGGGGGAAGGGGCTTGGTAATTAGACAGGACAGTCACCTTTAGCAGGGGGCAGGCCCAGCTGCAGGGCACATACACAGTGCAGTGACTAGTTACCCTGGTCAGTCTGGGAGGTGGTTTTCATGTTCTGTGGGGGGGGGGGGGGGGGGGGGTGGTGTGTTGCTGTGGGGGGGGGGCGGGCAGTTTAGAAGCATCATTAGCATCACAACACTAAACCCAGGTTTAAAACATTCCCGCGAAAACAGTAATGAAGACAACGGTGTTCATTAGCAAAACAGAACAGATTTTATTTTTTGGGAAGGGGGTGACGGGGGTAACTGGGTAAAGAAACGGGGGCAAGTTCAGCCTCTGTGTCCACAAACTTAAAAGTCACTGGGTACCCTGCTCAGTCTTGAAACTGGCTTTCAAAGCCTCCCGGATGCACAGCGCGTCCTGCTGGGATCTTCTAATCGCCCGGCTGTCTGGCTGGGCGTAATCAGCAGCCAGGCTATTTGCCTCAACCTCCCACCCCGCCATAAAGGTCTCCCCCTTGCTCTCACAGAGATTGTGGAGCACGCAGCAAGCTGCTATAACGATGGGGATATTGGTTTCGCTGAGATCACAGCGAGTCAGTAAGCTTCTCCATCTCCCCTTGAGACGG
>NW_020664439.1:28791964-28809230 GCF_002925995.2 Terrapene triunguis | reverse complement strand
TGAGATCACAGCGAGTCAGTAAGCTTCTCCATCTCCCCTTGAGACGGCCAAAAGCACACTCCACCACCATTCTGCACTTGCTCAGCCGGTAGTTGAAGAGTTCTTTTTCACTGTCCAGGGCGCCAGTATAGGGCTTCATGAGCCAGGGCATTAGCGGGTAGGCTGGGTCCCCGAGGATCACTGTAGGCATCTCCACATCCTCAACAGTTATCTTGTGGTCCGGGAAGTAAATACCAGTCAGGGCTGCTCGCATGCGGGTGTCCTTGCGCTTCAGGGCAGGGGACAGCAACTCACAAAGTTCCAGGAAAGTCCCCTTCCGCATGCGAAAGTTTCGCAGCCACTGGGATTCATCCCAGACCTGAAGCACTATGCGGTCCCACCAGTCCGTGCTTGTTTCCCGGGCCCAGAATCGCCGTTCAACAAAATCCACATGCCCCATTGCAAACGTGATGTCCTCGGCGCTGGGTGTCGTGGTTTCTGACAGGCGTGTGCTACTCTCGGAGTTCAGGTCCTCACTCCGCTGCCATAGCCTCCTCGCCTGATTTCTCTCTATCTGCCTCTGTGAAAGGTGCATGATGAGCTGCGAGGCGTTGACAACGGCCACAACTGCAGCGATGGTCGCAGCGGGATCCATGCTCGCGGTGTTGTGGCGTCCGTGCTGTCACTGACCAGAAAAGTGCGCGAACTGATTTCCCGCCGGCGCTTTCAAGGAGGGAGGGAGGGCGGGAGTGACGATTGGATGACGACAGTTACCCAAAAGCACCCTCGAGACATTTTTTTCCCCCAGAAGGCATTGGGGGCTCGACCCAGAATTCCAATGGGCAGCGGGGACTGCGGGAACTGTGGGATAGCTGCCCACAGTGCACTGCTTCCAATGTCGACGCTTTCCCTGGTAGTGTGGACTGACAAAGTCGAATTACTGTCCTTAGTGTGGACACACACGTTTGACTTTCTAATATCGATTGCACATATTCGATTTAACTAAAATCGAACTACTCTCGTAGTGTAGACATACCCTTTGACTGGCTCCACTTACAGAGACCACCCGTAAGATGTACTAATGTTAATGGAAACTTTGCCATTAACTCCAATGAGCACAAGATCAGCCCCTGCCTTGCCTGACCCATCTCCTCTCCGTCCAACTATATTCACTGTGGGGGCTGCAAATGCCAGCTCCAGCCCTAACGCCCCCAGACTGTGGTTGTAGTGTGTTTGAGCCACTAAATCCCATGCAGGATCTCTGCAGCTAGTTTTCACCACTGGAATCCATGGAATGAATCAGGCACACTGAATACAGGACTGTGCCTATAAATTATGTGATTTTTAGCATTTTGTGGCAGATAAACAGGAGTCAAGTCAATTTAGACAGATGTTCTCACTAACAAGCAGACATGCTGAGCAATAAGCAATGAATCTGTAGTGACTATGTGCCTAGCAAATGCAAACTAAAAATATTGATTAACAATAATTCAGTTACCAAGGAAATTTTTATGATTTCTCTGATTATTTGCCACAGTGATAAATTGTGCCTGATCCTGAAGAGCCTGAGAGGAATTTAAACATTTGGAAATGTTAAGCATATGTGAGTAAAACGGGAAACAGAATGTTGATATAAGATATTGAAAAACCTCCAGAGTGGGAACCTTTATGTGGCCTGTAGCTTGCCTGGAACACCTTAGAATACTGTAAAAGTGATAAAATTGACCTATAATATTCATTTGATAGCACTTGTGCCCTATGCTGCAAGAAAAATAAATGAAAATTTTTTCAAGTTTCCCTTTTTATAACTAAAGACAACAAATACCAACTACAGATTTTTTTTAAATCAGCACTCCTAAGAAAGATACTGAATAATTCTGTTTTCTATAAGGAAAATATTTCTACTTTCTGACCCTGCATTTCCTACCACAATCTTGTCAGTCAGAATCACTACAGCAGTACAATATTTGAGGGGGGGGGGAAGTCAGTTCCCAGAGGACTTGGAAAGGAGAGCGTTGCTGACCTTACAGTAACTTGATTTCTTCAAGATGTTTTGTCCCTGTGGATGCTCCATCATTGGATGTGTGCACTCCCATGCACACTCAACCAGAACACACAAAGAAGTCTCTGTGAGCCAATCTGCGCAGAGCAGCTCCTCATGTTACCAAATAAGGACATATACCTCTACCCCGATATAACGCTGTCCTCGGGAGCCAAAAAAAATCTTACCGCGTTATAGGTGAAACCGCGTTACATTGAACTTGGTTTGATCCGCCGGCGCGCACAGCCCCGCCCGCCCCCCCCCGGAGCACTGCTTTACCGCGTTATATCCGAATTCGTGTTATATCAGGTCGCGTTATATCGGGGTAGAAGTGTATAAGCAGGTGCAGACCCATCACCACTCAGTTCCTTCTCAACCATGAAGTAGAACCTCCATAGCTAAGGGAAAGGAGGATAGGAAGTGGAGCAGCCTTAGGGACAAAACAGCTTGAAGACCCCAAAGTAACCTCTCCTTCTTCAAGTATATGTCCCAATGGGTGCTCCACCATAGGAATTCAGCAAGAAGGTGGGCACTGAAGAGGCAAGTTCAAACACTGTTTGGAGGACTGTGTTACCAAAGCCAGTATCAACCCTGGAAGCACGTAAGATGGCGTAATGCTTGACAAAGGTGTGAATGGAAGATCAAGTTGCAGTCCTACAAATTTCTGTTAGGGGAACATCTTTCAGTAGAACTTCTTCTTGTGTCGTTCCACCGCACTCATAGGTTTTTCCGATGTTGGGCACATGATATGACCCATTCTATAGCCCTGGCAAGATATTCCATGGTGCAAGCTTCCTCCAGAAGCCAGCAGACCAACTGATGTTCCACGGTTTGTGATTCACTGCAGTCACGTGTCTGGGTCGTTGGAATAGCCCCACTTCTGCATATTGACTTTTGACCTGGCAATTCTTGTTCAGAGGTGATTTAAACATCTCCAAGTTGATAAATTCTTCTCTGTGCCCGCAGGAAGGCATTCAGCAACATCATTGTGCATTTTGATGCCCTCGGAGTATTTTGGACCATGTGTACTACATTTCAAGTCATGTAGCTGTCAGCGATGTTTTAAGTGGTTCTGTTGCAGCTAGGAAGCTTTTCTGTGATTAGATGTCTGGTACCTGTAACCTTTTATAATCATGCCATTTTATTTGTGACCATTCTCCTGACTTCGGGTGGAGTGATTTCAGCAAGTACATAAAGACTTTTCATGTTTCTTTGTTTTCAACATTCTGTGATGTAACAGCAGCAATCATTCAGCACAGGATCCAACTTCTTTGCATGAACCAAAACTTTCCCCCACCAGACATGCATACTTGGCCATTGTATAGCAACGTACAAGTGCGGTGCCTCTTAGTATTGTTGGGTTGGTTCCCCATTTTGAATTTGCAAGCTTTCTGCGTATGTATCAGAATCCTGGGCGAAGGTAAGCATGACTAGTGGCAAGAGCTTGGGACCCTGGAACTGAAGCCAGGAGTCAGTATCAGGGTCAAGATGAGCATCAAGCTGGAGTCAGAGTCAGGTGCTAAGCCATGGATCAAAGACAGAGACAGAATCAGAAATTGGGATGAGGGTAAATACTAGGTATCTATGTTGGGATTCCAGGGGTCAATGGGGAGTCAGAATCCAAGTCAGAGCCAAAGTCAGTACCAGCAGTTCAGCAACAAGGAAGCAAGGAGGTCATGGTAGCTAGCTAGGGGTTCACATTGTTGCCTGGACACTTCCTGGTATACCCCAGGCTTATATAGGGCCAAAGAGCCAATCAAGGATCACAAACACTGCTGTTCCTAAGATCACTCAAGGCAGAACTTCCCATGGCATTCAACCACTGCAGACTGTGGGTAGCAGAAAGTGGCTAGGTTACAGCTGCCACTGAGTAGCAGTGTGGGGATGTTAGCTGTCTAGCAGCCCTGCATTCAAGTCCTTACAGTATGTTATTCTGAGTGCTAATTTTGCCTTTTGTTTTCTCCACATGTGCCTTGAAGGAGAGAGTGCAGTTTTAACATCACTCCAAGGTGGCTAGAATTCCAGCAGTGGGCACATTGTACCTCATTGTAGATGATGTTGAGTATTCTATTGGCCTCACGATTCCAAAACGGAAGACAGTCATTTGTATTTTGGCTGGATTGGCGCACAGTTGGTTCTTGGTGTTATAGACTGAGATCCCAGACAGTGCCAATGTTAGTGTAGCCATAACAGGAGCATTCATGTTGAGGACCCAGTCAGATTCTGTGAATCCTGCTGAACACCTACCACTACAATATAACCAAAGAGTATGTCAGGAGACCTATGGATGTGGACTGAGCTCTAGTGGAGTGTGCTTCTACTCTCAGAGGAGATCTATTCCAGCAGATTCACAACAGGTAAAAATACAACCCGAAACCCACTGCAACAATCTTTGAGAGGAAGCAGGTTGTCTCTTCATTATCTCTGCAAACGATACAAATAATCTGGGTGGGGCCTTGAAGGTCTTTAGTCCTGTCAAGGTAGAAGGTGAGAGCCCTTTTAACATTTATTGTATGTAGGCAGGTTTCCTCTCTGGAAGCATGAGGCTTTGGTTAGAACACTGGTAGATGAAGTCTTGATTAATACGGTATTCCATAGGGAGGAAACAAGGATGGGGACGGAGTGTAACCACATCTCTATAGAAGGTAGTAAATGGCTGGTCTGCCATGAGAGCACCGAGCTCTCCCATTCGCTTAGCTGAAGTAATGGCTATAGGGAACGAAGTCTTGAGGGAAAGGTGGAGAAGAGAACAGGCAGCCATTGTTTCAAAGGGGGTTTTCCTCAGGGAACTCAGAACCAAATTAAGGTCCAGGTGCAGGTTGGGTCCATATTGGGAGAAACAAGTTGTGGAAGCCCTTAAGGAATCTGGCCTGTAGTACAGTGGGCAAAAATTGAGAAGCTGTCAATGGGCAAGTGGAATGCTGTGATAGTGGCCCATGCATTCTGGCTGAGGACATTGATAGATCATGTCTTTAAATACAACAAGTAGTCTAGGATCTTGGAAAGCAGAACCTCTGATGGTTGAGAAGACTGAAGAGAACAACAGGAGTGGAAGTATTTCCATTTCAGAAGTTTTACGAGTACTAGCTTTCCTGCTAGATAGGAGAACTGACAGAACCTTATCCAAACAGGGTAGCTCCATGCTTAAGAAACATCTAGGAATCATGCTCTCAGGTTCAAGGAGGAGGGGTTGGGATAAATCAGGGTCCCAGCATTCTTTGACAAGAGCCTTCCTGACTGGAAAGCATAGAGATATTGCCACAGAAAAGAGGAGGCTTGAGTACCACACTTGCTTTGGCCAGGAAGGCACTACAAGACTAAGTCTTCCTCTTTCCTGATACAGTTCAAGTAAGGTGTTGAGAATTAGAGGTAAAAGCAGGTAACATACAGCAGGGTACAAGGCCCTGGTATTTTCAGGGTATCTCCTAATGAGTTGTGACTGTAGCCTCTGTTGTGATAATTGAGCCTACAAATTTACTAGAATTGTGAGAACAACAACTGTAAGAAGTATGTGAAAGTTCCTAAGATGTCATAATAACAAATGTTGATGGGAAAAGGTGACATGAGATAGATGAAAAAAGACAAAGACTGAATCTAAAAAGAGGCCAACTGATATAATTCGAGGACTATGTAGAAATCATTCTTGGTAAAAAGAGAAGGTGTGGAACCAAAAATTAATAAACCAATAATGGTATATCAGATATTAGGCCTAATTGGGGGGACAAAATAACATGGGGATGGGCTATTCTACCCACCACTCCATTATTGGGTCCTTAAAGAAAGAGACTTTGGGAAGAAAAGAGGAAAGATCAGAGGGAGGCTACTGGAGCAAGTTTCACTATTATGGCTGCCACCCCCACCGTCTCCTGAGACCTTAGACTTTCTTCTTCCTAATCCTGAGATATTCTGACCAGATGAGGCCAGAGAGAGGGATGCAGATGACATCGCCACACCTATCAGCCCAGCTGAATCCCAACTACTACCTAATCTGAAATGGGATTGAACGTTAACAACAGCAGCAGCAGCTCCAGCTCATTTCAACTAACTTCTTTTACCTAAGAGGACAGATATTACCATCTTTAATACCATCTAGGATACTGTAAAACAAAGGGGGTGGTCCTTTTAAGACCCTCTCCAGCTAAAGAGAAAAGAAGCAAGGGCTGTTGTTAAAATGAAAGCCTTATTTAATACTTAGTATTTCAAATGCTTTAACTGTTTTTCCTTCTTTTCTGTATCTTTAATAAAAGGATTTTTAATGGTGTTTTTTCCATGGTAATAAACAGGCTGCATTCTCTGTATACCAACCCCGGACCTTTTTTAACACTGTTTAATGTTGGACAATGACTGAGTTATGTTAACACTTTGACCCATATATTCCATCTAAATTAATGCAATTCCTCCCTGGGAGAAGAAAAGATGACATTTCATGTTGTTTGGGGCAGCAAAGAAGTTTGCTTCTGGAATACCCCAGGTATAGTGGATGCTGTGGAAGAAAGAATTGACAAGCTCCCATTCATGGTCCAGATAGAAGTTCCAGCTCAGGGAGTCTGCAGTCATATTGTGGAGGTCTGGTAGATAAACTGCTGAGATTTCTAACTGATGGGAAATAAACGAGTTTCACAGTTTTAGTGATTCTATGCATACAGCCTAGTATCTTGTTCCACCTTGCTGGGTGATGTAATACATTGCTGCCCTGTTCTCCAGTATTACCCTGACAGACTGGCTTTGTATGGTGTGAAGGAAGTGTTAACAAGCATATCAAACTGCTCTCAGCTCCAGAATATTGATGTGGATGGTGACCCCTTGTGAAGACCACTTGCCCTAGACCAGGGGTCTCAAACTCAAATGACCGTGAGGGCCACATGAGGACTAGTGCATTGGCCTGAGGGCCGCATCACTGACACCCCGCCTCGCTGCCCCTGCCCCCACTCCACCCCTTCCATGAGCCCCCGCCTCTGCCCTGTCTCTTCTCCACCTCCTCCTCCAAGCGGTTTTAATAATATATATAATACACACTCAGTAAAGCCCCCCCACTGCACTAGGCTGCACCACCACTCCACCCCTGCTCTGCCTCTTCCAGGGGTGGCAGGTTTGTAGAAATTTTGGTGGTGCCCAAAACCTGCCCCCCCAAACTCCGCCCCCACCTGCCTAAGGCTCTGGGAGGGAGTTTGGATGGGGAAGGGGGTCTGGGGTGCAGACTCTGGGATGGAGTTTGGGTGCTGGGTGCAGCCTCCGGCCTGGGGCTGGGAGTGTGGGGTGCAGACTCTGGGATGGAGTTTGGGTGCTGGGTGCAGGCTCTGGGCTGGGGGTGCAGGCTCTGGGATGGAGTTTTGGGATAGGAGGGGGTGCAGGGGTGAGGACTGTGGAGCTGGGAATGAGGGGTTTGGGGCATTGAAGAGGCTCAAGACTAGGGCAGGGGAAGGGCAGCTTGCACTGACCCTAGTGGAGGGCGGGCACTAGGACCCTGCAGCAGCAAGTGATGCCAGAAGCAGGCAGAGCAGAGCAGAGGGTGAGCTGCAGGCTCCGGGGCAGTGAAGGGGCAGCAAGTGAGGCCAGGGGACACTCAGGGGAGAGACCCGGCCCCAAACATTGGGGAGCTTAGCTGCCACATAAAATAACTCGGGGGGGCGGGGGGGAGGGGATTTGGCGGGGGGAGGGAGGGACTGGGGGGGGGGGGGCGCATGTTTGAGACCCCTGCCCTAGACTGTGGTCCTGTAAAGGGGAGACCTCCATCCAAAAAGAGAAGCATCTGTAGTGAGGATCTTTGAGGGTGGGGGGATGTGAGAATGGCACTCTCACAGACCTTCAGTGGGTCCTTCCACCACCTAAGAGAGACCAGAACTTTGAGGTACGGTACTGTGATGCATTTGGAGAGATTGTGTCTATTTGGGGTATAAACGGTCCTTAGCCACATATGAAGGCACCTGAGATGCATTCTTGTGTAAAGTGTGATGAACATGGAGGCAGGCATGTGGCCAGATGTGTCCTTGCAGTTGTTTGAGGGCTGCACTGTGTTGGTGAGCTTAGACTAGACAGAGTAGAAAATCTCTCCTTGGGGAGGTAGGCTTTAGTGGTTAGGAAGGGCTCCAATGTAGTCTATTCTTTGGACTGGGATCAAAGTAGACTTCCAATTGGCACAGCAGGCTCAGGGACTGAAAGTCTTGGAGATTGCCTACTGGACTTCTAGAGCGGATTGATCCCTAAGGAGCCAGTTGTCCAGGGATGAGAATACTGTAATTGATGTAAATGTGTCATCATTGGTGAGAGAAGCTTTGTAAAGACCCTCAAGGCCATGAAATGACTGAAGGGAAGGACTCAGTATTGATAGTCTTCTGAGTCAATTATGAAATGTGGGAAAGTGTTTGCATGATGGGTGGATAGCGACATGAAAGCAGATGTCCTGAAGTCGAAGGGGACAAAGCAGGCTCCCAGATCTAGGGATGGGATTACAGTGGCTAGCATCACCATCCTGAAGTGCTGCAAAAGGATAGAGGTGTTTAGGTTTCAGAGATCAGTGATAGGTCTCCATACGCCGCACTTCTTGGGACCGAGGAAATAGTTGGAATAGAACCTTCTTCCGATGAGCTCTGGGGGAACCAGTTCAAATCACCGCCAAGACAAGGAGAGACTTGTTTTAAGAGCTCTTTGTGAGAGGGGCCCCTGAAGAGGGGCAGAAATGAGGGGAATAATATGAAAGTAGATGGAATATTGCTCACTTCCAAGATCCATTTGGCACATGTTTCCAGGCAGGGAGGAAGTGGACAGAACTGTGCAGTGCAGGATCTCTGAAAGTAGGTTGTTCGAGGCCCTCAACCAAGATGTCAAAGCTGTTTCTTAGAGGGAGGTGCAGATGATGTTGTTGTAGAAGGGGAAGGTCCTCTTTTCTGAGGTCTGAAAGTCTATGTTGGATAGTACTGAAACAGCCTAGAGCACTGTGACATTTGGGACCTACTAAACCATCTCTTTGTTGCAGAGAAATAAATTCCCATAGAATGTAAGGTTGACCTTGAGTCCTTCAGGATGTGGAGGAAGGTATCCATGTCAGCACTGAAGGGCTTGGCCCTTAAAAGGGAAGGTCTTCAACTATATTCTGCACCTCCTTTGGGAGACCAGAAGATTGGAACCATGATGCTCTCCTCGTAACTGCAGTCATGGTGGCAGTATTGAGGGCAGCCTAGAGGGAGGTTTTTTTGCTATCAACTGACCCTCCAAAATGAGGGCCTGAAACTGTTCCCTCTTGTCCTGTGGCAGATTTTCAATAAAATGTGTGAACTTGGAATAAGTGTTACAATCATATTTTGCCCACAGGATGTGGTAAATTGCCACCCAAAATTGGAGGGTCCTCGAGTAGCAGCTTTTTCTACTCAGGAGATCTAGACATTTGGACTTGTCATAAAGAGAGGGTCCGGAGTGAGTTTGTCAATCTTTCATGCAGAACTGGGAACAGGGTGGGAAAAGAAATGCTCCATTCCCTTAGCTGGAATGTACTGCTTTTTATCTGTCCACTTAAAAGTAGGCTGAATAGTGGCAGATGTTTTCCAGACTGTGAGAGCAGGTGATAACAGAGCCTAATTGATTGTGAGGGTGATCATCCCCTGAGGGTTGATTTAAAAGATGTTCACCAAGGAGTGCTGAGATTCCTGGATCTTAGAAGACTTTTCTGCACACTGCTTCTTGTGCAGTACTTGTCGCTAGGTACCAGAATCAGAGAACCTCTGCTGTACCCCTTGAGGGACACGGGGTCTCCTTAGAGTGGGATTTATGGGGTTTCTTGTTTCCCTGGAGTGAGAGAGAGGTGACTTCTTCTTAGATGTCCTAACTTCTGAAGGTGCTGCTGGAGCTGCAACAGGCACCAGAGTGGCCTGGAATATTGAGGCCGACGTAGTGGGGGATAAGCAGACCCCGCTGGGGATAGTGAGCATTCCATTAGAAGGAGCTTCAATCTAGACTCTGTCTTTTCAAGACCTGCTTTTAAACCCCATACAGACCTTTCACTTTGACAGGATGTGGGTGTTTCCGAGGCAGTTTAAATGCCTGTCGATACAGGGGAAAGATCTGTGGCAGGTTTGTCAGGGCTTAAATCCTGGAGTCTTCAAGCAGAGTGCTAAAAGATCAAAACCAAGGGTCCTAAAGAAAAAGAAATGGGGGTGGGGAATAACCCCCTTTCCAAAAAAAATTGTGCTGAAACTAAAAGAGAAATATAGTAATTAAACAAAATAAAGAAAAAAAGAATGAGTTGCTATGTAAAGAAAGACAGGAAGCCGAGAGCAGCGAACACACAATTGCTTCATCTCAAGCCCAGGGCCAGCTCTAGGTTTTTAGCTGCCCCAAGCAAAAAAAATTTTGGCTGCCCCCCGCCCCCCCAGCCCTGGGCTCTCTCTCCCCCCTCTCCCCCCAACTGCACCCTCCTGCCACCCCAGCCCTGGGTCACTGGTAACTCGCTCCCAGGGCGGGTCATTCAGCAGGAATTTTGGATGTGCACAGAACACAGACAGGATTGGTTCCCATATGGTTACAGAACTGCAGTAAAGTGGAACAATTTTCAGCTTGTGTGATTGGAGGATATCTGGAGGCATATTATAAGACTGTCCTACATAAATGAGGAAATGTTGAGGTGCCTTTATTATTCTTTTGTTCCATTCATTGTTTCTATGGGGAATTTGCCAATGCACTATCACTGTCTTCCTTTTAAACAAATAAAACTAAAACTAAAACTAAAAAAAAAAAGGCAATGGCTGTTGAAAATAGCAATTCCAGTCCTAATAACCACTGGGAAGCATTTCTTGCTCAATTTATTCTACAGCAAGTTACAGTGGATCAGTATATTTGATTTGGGAGAAATGAAGTAACAGCTGCCCAAATTGAGCTTGAGCACTCCTGAATTTTGAGGTGTTCAAATCTGGAAGGCAGGTGCTAGATTCCCTTTCTGAACATTAGTTAAATCTGGAAAAGAAAAGTCAATTTCTGCTTCCATGGCTCAGAAGTGGAAATCCTCCTACGTGCCTGGTACTGTATCTAAAGCTGCCCAGGTCCAGAGCCTCCCCTCCCTTACTTTTCATTTTAAATTCTAGTGGGATCCACGTACCTCCCTTGCTAGGCTTCAGATAGATAGGGGCACTGTCCATTTAGTCCACCCAATTCTTTCTTTGGGGGAGAGCCCAGGGCTGGGGCGGCAGGGGGTGCAGGTGGGGGCCAGAGCTGGGGTGGCAGGGGGTGCGGGTGCAGGGGGGGAGAAGAGCCCAGGGCTGGGGTGGCAGGAGATGCGGGTGGAGGGAGAGCCCAGGGCTGGGGCGGCAGGAGGTGCGGGTGGGGGGAGAGCCCAGGGCTGGGGTGGCAGGAGATACAGGTGGGGGGAGACCCCAGGGCTGGGGTGGCAGGGGGGTGCAGGTGGGGGCCAGGGCTGGGGCAGCAGGCGGGGGGAGAGCCCAGAGCTAGGGCAGCAGGAGGTGTGTGGGGGGGAAGAGCCCAGGGCTGGGGCACCAGGGGGTGCAGGTGGGGGCCAGAGCTGGGGCAGCAGGGGGTGTGGGTGGGGGACAGTCCAGGGCTGGGGCAACACAGGGGTGTGGGGGGAGCCCAGGGCTGAGGTGGGGGGCAGCAAAAAACCTAGAGCTGGCTTTGTCCCTGTTACCGCCTGAGGGGCTCGAGGCGGACTTCAAAATGGTCCGTGGCCCGGTGTGCTTAGCACCAATAAAGACACCGAGGGGAGAAAGCAAGCCAAGTTTATTTCAGAGCTCTGAAATGGCACTAGGAGACCAGCATGTCTCAAATCCAGTGCAACAAATACAAATAACTTTTACCTTTTATACCCCAAGCAGTTTCTGTGTAAGCCTTTGTTTGTTACTCCCTCTTACAACTACTCCCACCCCTCCCTTCTCTAGCCGTTACAATTAGAATAGTTCCCATTCGTCTGCTTATCTTTTGGCCTTGCAAGGCCTGTTTACAGCAGCTGCCTGCTAGAAAAGCTGACCCTTACATTTCTGCTTTAACATGTAAGCAGTTTAGCCCAGAAGTAGGTGAGAGTTTAAAAGATGGAGTTTGGGGGTTCCAGATAGGCCCAGAGCAAAAGAGCTTCATCGACACTTTGGCCTTCCACTCTCCCGAGTTACCTGGTAGCTATGCCTAGTGGCCCCCAACATCCCTACCATTCACAGCAAGCTGCAGCATGAGGTTTCAGTTCCACACTCCTTCCCCCTCCCTTTCCTGTTAATTGCGGCCGAGGGAATGCTGGGAAATGTAGTTCTTTCCCTGCTCCAGGGCTGGCTCTATAGGCAGGGAGCTAACCAAGGAACTACAGCTCCCAGGGCCCCCTGTTGGTTCTCAGCTCCCAGGCTGGATTCTTGCGCCCCTGCAAATTTGCCGCCCCAAGCAACTGCTTGCTTTGCTGGTGCCTAGAGCTGGCCCTGCTCAAGCCCCAGGCGGCTGAGAAGGAACTGAATGGTGGCGGGTCTTCATATCTTTATTCCCTCTATAGAAGCATGAGGCGCTGCTCTGTACAGTGCAGATCCATGGACAATTCTTTGCATTCTCCCTTTGAGAGGGCATGAGCACATCCTATGACGAAGCACCCACAGGGACATGTACTCGAAGATGTTTATTGAGTGTTACCTTTGTTTGTTCAAGTTCATTTTCGGTGCCATTTTCTAGCTTTCATGCCTGAGTTCCTTTATGAATTCTTGCAAACCACATATGTTGCCTCTGAGCATGACAATATTGTGTGACTGGAGGTGGTCCTTGCTCTTTGTTCCTCTCTGCAATTCCACAATCTTTTTTCCCAGTTTGGTGTCTGGGAAATCTTCTCTTGCCAAGCTGTAAAGTAGTTTTGTAGACTCCTAGTCTTATTCCTCTTTGAAGTCGAATGAACCATTGTCTATACCTTGGCTCCACAAACTCTTATTACTGATTTCTCCCCCTCACAATGAAATGTTAGCCTTGTGACAAAAGCCATTGGATGGATGAGACTTTTTAATTTTTTGATTGTTTGTTAATTTATCTCCTGGCAAAAATTCTGTAGGGTTTTTAAAAAGCAATAAAGAGTCCTGTGGCACCTTAAAGACTAACAGATGTATTGGAGCATAAGCTTTTGTGGGTGAATGCCCACTTCGTCAGACGCATGTAGGGTTTTTGTAGGTGATTGGATTCAATGTTAGACCCAATCATTTGTTTACACAGTGATGAAACCACTGAAAGATTTAGGCAGAAGACTGAATGTCATGTAATCTGCCTGGTCCTTTTGTCACCTTACTATGTATTGTCGTAGCACCAAGTACCCTAGTCATGGACCAAGCCCCTATTGTGCTAGGTCCCATACAAAAAGACGGTCCCTCCCCCAAGGAGTTTACAATCTAAGTGAGTTATCAGCATACTCAGAAATCTTGAGAGTATCTTTGGTTTCTTAAGGTATTTTCTGACATCTAGTAGAGGTGGGTGAGTAATTCAAACTCAGCAATGAATAAATGAACAATTTCAAAATTCCCAAATGTATTTGTTATTTAGAAGAAAATTGTGAATAGTTCTATGATTAATTCCTAGCCTGCAGATAATGAACTGCATGTAAACTATGAATATTCAAAACTGAATATTCAGACTAAGTTGGTTAGCTACCTAATCATATGGTCCTCTTCCTTTTCACCGATTGGGTGATTTACACAATAACTAATTCTAGTGCACAAATCAGCAATTTAAATTACATGCTGTTGTTAGCTAGTTGTAAAATTCAAAGTTGCTTTCTGATATTTGAATATTCAAGCTTAAGTTTACATTTTGGAATTATTTACAGCAGGAAAGCTTGTTCACTAGAACATTTGCAGGAGGTAAAAACAAAAGATGTGCACATAATCAAGCAAACTTGTTTAAAACCTGGAATATTCACGGAATGTATTTTGCTTTATTTTTTCAACTCTAACTCTCAGAGACAGAACAGCATGATGAAGTGAAGTTAGGAGGCTACATGAATTTTACAATAAATTTGGCAGACAGCTCACTGGTATTTAAAATGTAGGTGAAAGCGGGAAAGGAATTTACAAAGTACTGATGTTTTTGGGAATCAGGGAATTATCTTTAATATTTTAAATTAACTAGTAATGCTTGTTACAGGTGTCAGATTGGCAGCCCTGGAATATGAAGTCTTCTCTTTTCCTACTGAACAGGTTCAGCATGAGCAGAGGCACAGTACAAGTTTCCATACAAAGTGGAATTCCAATGTCTGTCTAACCTGAAAGTAGAGCCCACCTTTAAACATGAGAAGGTCTGTTTCCATGACACTTAAGACAGCCAGTTACATAGGCTGTTAGATAGCGCCAACTGCAATGTGGACATTTGGCCACTAGGAACTAGATTGAGACTAGCCAATTACGGTATTTCATTTACTTCATCTTCTGTCTTCAGGAGAGGGGATGCCAGGTGGGACCCTTGCTTCCCCCATGTTATGAGTCTTCCGGAACATGTGTTTACCCCACGACCCTCCCTGAAGGAGTTGCAATTCCAGCTCCTGCTACAACACAGTTTGACAATTGTGGCCTGAGGGTCTGATCCAAGACCCATTCAATTCAATGGAAAGACTCAATAGACTTTGGATCAGATTGAGTGACTTGGACCAAAGGGAATCTGTAAAAGAGCTGAGAGACTAATGTTCATGAGTTACCAACTCTTTCTTCTCCACTCAAAGCGCAGAAGTAATTTCAATTAGTCCCTAAAAAACTGACCCTTCTGGCCACAAAATATCTCAAAGTGAGTTGCTTTATTTGCTACACAGAAACAGTTTATTTGTTCCTCCTAACATCTTCACTGGATCAATATAAATATCATTCCCCAAGTCTGCAAGCAAGCAGACCACAGAAAGATGAGTAATGTCTTCCCTTATATTGCTCAGCTTTTCATTTCAGTCTCTCTACCTTTTGTGTGTGTTACAAATAAATGCCCATTTCTTGTATAGTTTCATTAATAAGCAGAGTCTTCTCACTTATATTTAGCTTGAGATAAGTGATTACATTGACGCAGTAAAGTATGTGAGACATTTCTTCTCTTTCTCTCGCTCTCTTGCTCTTTAAACCTTGAAGAAATCTCCTTTAGGGTAAAGATACTGGCAGCCTTCAAATACCTTAAAGTATAGTATCTGTATATCTCAGACACACTATAATGGCTGAAAAAAACAAAAACACTTCCACATTAAATGTTCAAATAAGCTTTAAACAGAGGCAAAAGGCCTTCAGCGGCTGTTAATCTGTCTATGGCTAAGAAAAATCTAGAGTATTTTGTGGCACTGCCTAACAGGCATATGTGCCATCATTCCACTTTCCCCGGAGGTGTTCAACCCCTGCTCCACACTAGTCCCTACTCTCACTCTACCCTCTCCCCCAATGCCCCACCCTGCCTTTTCCTGCCCCTTTCTGCTCCCATGCTCCCTGCCCTCACTCCTCCCCTCAGCGCCTCCTGCACACCGCTAAACAGCTGATCCATGGCAGGGGGGAGTCACTGATCGGCGGGGCCCACTGGCAGGTGGGAGGACTGGGGGGAAGGAGCTGATCAGTGTGGCTGCTGGTGGGAGCTCAGCACCCACTATTTTTTCCCCCATGGGTGCTCCAGCCCCGGAGCACCCACGGAGTCGACGCTTATGCTAACAGGTTTGGTCTCCCTTTGCTTCCTACAGTGTCTGACCTTCATTTAACTTTCTACAATGTTTTCCTGTTTAAAATCAGATGAAAAATAGCCATTTTCTCAATGTGGTCTGAGAGAAACTGTTTGTAATATGCCTGGTCTGGACTTTCTTCCCAGCATATACACACTGCATAGTCTTCCAGTTTTATCCACCAATTTCAACAAGTGTTTCACTTTTTCCATTAAGGAGTCTGCTATCAGTGTCAGAGTTTCCCACCTTCCACCAATCTAAACCTCAGTATGAAGTTTTATCTTTAACAATGCAATTCCCCCCCCTCTTTTCAGTAGTGCCTAAGGGAGTCAGGAAGTGCCATGTGGATAACCATATTTATTATTTTACTATTTCCTGTAACATATCTGGCTGTGGCATATACCCTAGGTGATTTACACAGAAAATTCAAATTGCGAACACAATAAAACTGTTAATCAAATGATAAACACAATAAATGTGTTTTCCATCTTGTCTTGAAGGTTCCCTAGACTCATATGCTGACAGACTGCAAAAGGGAGTGACTCACACTGATGGTGACCCTCACCTGAGAAAGCCCTGACAACGGAGAGGGATATTAAATTGGTCCAAAGAAAGCCCTTCCCTGACATCATAAAGTCATGGGGTAAAGAGTAAGAGGCAACATCTTAGATCAGTGGCTCTCAATCAGAGGTCCGGGGTCCACTGGAGGTCCACAAGCAGGTTTCAGGAAGTCCACCAAGCATGGCCAGAGTAAGACTCGCTAGGGCCCAGGGCAGAAAGCCGAAGCCCCACTACACAAGACTGCAGCCCAGGGCCACAAGCCCCACCATCCGGGGCTGAAGCCAAACCTGAGCAATTTTGCTTCACATGGGCATGGGATCCCAGGCAATTGTCCTGCTTGCTACCACCTAACACCAGTCCTGGCTTTTATATACAGAAAAACTCCTGGGACAGGGAGCTTTAATAGCATGTTGCGGGGGCCTTAGAAAGAAAAAGGTTGAGAACCCCTTTCTTAGATCATACAGGTATTTAAAGATCTCCCCCCCCACCCCCAATTCCATGAATTGCACCCAGTGGCAAACAGAAAGCCAATGCAGAAACTCGTGCAAAAAAGTGCTCTATATTCAACCCAATGCATATCACTCTGCTCCATTTTCACCTTATTATGTCCATTATAATTTCCTCTGCTGTCCTCCAGTCCTTTTACCACAGTCCCCTCTTACCTGAAGGCAAACCAAATAAATGTTAAAGTGTGAGTTGCACTTTGAAACCAACATTTCAAGCGGATTCAAAATATAGCAAAATAACTTAGCCTGTCATGTTTCTTGCATTACATCTTCTACTGTGTAAATCCAATGGAGATATCCCTGCATGTTTTAAACTCCCATGAAAGTAGCAACGGTTGACAGGGCCGGTGCAAGGAAGTTTCGCGCCCTAGGCAATACTTCCACTTTGTGCCACCCCCCCACCCAGCTAACCTCGCCCGCCCCACCCCCCACAGCAGCTACAGCCCCCCTGCAGCTAACCCCGCCCGGGGAGCCCCCCGCTCCATGGCAGCTAACCCCACCCGCCGCCACCCCCCCCACCCGGGGAGCCCCCCCTCTGCGACAGCTAACCCCACA
>NW_020664439.1:28753143-28791864 GCF_002925995.2 Terrapene triunguis | reverse complement strand
CCCGGGGAGCCCCCCCTCTGCGACAGCTAACCCCACACGGGGAGCCCCCCCCGCGGAAGCTAACCCCCCCTGGGGAGCCCACCCCAGCTCACCTCCGCTCCACCTCCTCTGCTGAGCACGCCGGCGCCGCTCTAATTCTCCTCCCCTCCCAGGCTTGCGGCGCCGATTGGAGGAGAATTAGAGCGGGGGCTGTGTGCTCAGAGGAGGAGGCAGAGTGGAGGTGATCTGGGGCGGGGAGCAGTTCCCCTGTGCACCCCCCACTGTTACTGCGGGCGGCCCTCCCCGTGCCCCCCCCGCCCCCGCTCACCTCCACTCCACCTCCTCGCCTGAGCAGGCTTTTAGGCGCCCTCAACCACTAGGCGCCCTAGGCGGCCGCCTAGTTCACCTAGTGGTTGCACCGGCCCTGACGGTTGAGCACTACTGCCCTAAATATCCCTTCCAAGTGAGGAGAGGATTCTGCTCAGACAGATCTCTCAGAGGTGGAGATTATAAAGAGATATTATGCTCAAAAGGAGTATGACAGAAATATTCAATAAATATGCAGACATGTTGCATGGAGAACCTTCTGTACAATGGTGTGATACTAATGAAGTGTTCTGCTTGCTCAGCAGATGATTCAAATGGCACAATAAGGGCTATCGTTTTCCCTCCATCCTTTCTTTGTAGAGGTTCCCATCATGTTCTGATTAGACCACTTGATGGTTGTTTTCTAACACCACTGAACCAACAACAGGATGTCAGATGCCCCAGTACAGGTACCAGCCTAGAGCCTAGCCCTTATCCTGGTGAATCAATGGGAGTCTTGCCCTTGACTTCAATGGCATCGTGATGCAACTTTAAATAATAGGCAAAATATTCAACTGGGTTCCATAATACAACTTGCTATGTTAGTTAACTTCCTGTTTCTCCACATACAGTAGATCTATTTTTACTCTATGTAACACTAGGTTTATGTGCAGCAGTTAATATTCATTCAGAATTAAGTAGAATGCAATACCCAATGCATGAATATGTTTATTTATTCATATTTAAAGACTGTTAAATTAATCTCATTGAAATTACTGCATGCTACCAGGCACAATTACTATAATTTATTAGGTTAATTTCAGTATTTTATTTAATTCTGATGTAACCTTGAAGAAAGTGTATATTGCTTTTGGAATGCACCCATAAAATATTTTTAATGTTATTAATTCAATATAGCTGTTTAGAATGCAAAGTCTATGGCAATTGTTTAAAAGGCGGCAACTTCATTACAAAGATACAGCCCACAGTGTTGTCTGTCATAGATAAAGCAGTCTCATCTAGTCAGAGATTGCTAAAAACCCTCAGCACAGCAAGCTGAGTGGATGGAGGGCTATAGGCGGACAAAGATTCTGAAAGCATGATCCAAAGCACAGCAAGGTAAATGGAAAGATTCACATTGACTTCAGTGGGAGCATGTGCAGGTCCTTGGACCACACTTTTAGTTAGAGAAAATAGTTCAGTATGTCTCATTTTCCCTTTCATTCAGAGCCACCCTCTGGCCGCCACCACCTCTCCTCCAAACTGATATGGGGAAAACTAGAAATGTAAAGGAGAATCTCAGCTTTATTTTTTTCCCCAAAGGGAAGTTTTTAGTCCTTTTCCTTGCAAATATGAGTGAGTAGTCAGCAGCATGGACCAACCTCAGGACCTCTGCCTGTTACAAGTTTGAGTCTGCTACAGCCTTGAGCTATGTGGTCCAGCCACCAGAAGAAGACAGAGCCACTCTGGGAATGCATGTGTTTCACTAGGATTAAAAGGAATGCACATCTGGTCAGGAGGCTAGAGGTGTGGGAGCTAATGATGGGATCCACAAAGAGACTTAGGTGTTCAACACAGTGGGCTGGTCTACACTGGGGGGGGGGGGTCGATGTAAGATATGCAACTTCAGCTACGGGAATAGCGTAGCTGAAGTCGACGTACCTTATTTCGACTTACCTCGGGTCCTCTCACAGCGCAGGATCGACGGACCCGGCTCCCCCGTTGACTCCGCTACCGCCGCTCGCCCTGGTGGAGTTCCGGAATCGACAGGGGCATGTTCGGGGATCGATATATCACGTCTAGACGAGACGCGATATACCGATCCCCGATAGATCGATTACTACCCACCGATTCGGCAGGTAGTCTGGACGTACGCAGTGTCATGGCACCTTTTAAGCACCTAGAAAAAAAAAAATCACAGGAACAATACTGTGATCTACAAAGCCCAGTTAGGCACCTACACTCCCCATGCAGTGAATAGGGAGAGACAGGTGCCTTAAAATGCAAACTACGAAAGCCAGCATGTAGGTATGGAGCTGCCTCAGATGCAGACAAGAGAGGGCATGCTAAACCTTGTCCCTCTCATGCTGATAGGGAAGCCCTTATCTCTGCTAGTGATCCACAAATGGGAACTTGCTGCCTGGAGTCATGCAGCTTAGACACTTAAGCCACTTCTTGGGGGAATGAGTTAGGTGCCTGCCTTGCTCCACACAAAAAGAGAGGAGGCAGCAGCTCCATGCAAAAGAAGCAGAAACAGTAGATGGTGGTAGTGCCCACATTATAACTTTTAGGCCAGTGGTTACAGCACATGCTTAGGATGTGGGAGACCCTGGCTCAATTCCCACTTTCTGCCAGGGGTCTCCCACCTCTCAGAAGAGGACTAACCCTTTAACTATGGGCTATTTTGATATGGGACTGCCTTAGTCTCTCCTGTTGAAGCTGTTCCACTACAAATAAATAATGAAAGACTGGTTGGAGCAGGGGTACTAGACGCAGGGTCTCCCACCTCCCAGGGGGGAGGCTTAACTGTTGGACTACAGAATCATATTCTCTCGCTTTCTCAGGCCCAGTAACTTTCTTCTGTGGATAAATACTTAAATAGTCATTGAGAGTGAGAGACACAGAGTAAGATTTTTAATGGGACCCCATCTAGGAGCAGGTCTGGCTCTGGCTTTTTGGCCGCCCCAAGCAAAACAAAAAAACAAAAAAACAAAAACAAAACAAAAACACACACACACACACACACACACACACACGGGGCGGCCAGAAAGGCAAAGCAAAAAAAAAAGAAAAACCTGTGGTGCGGCCGGAGCGCGGGTGCAGGGGGACCGGCTGGGGGGTGGGGTGGGAGCGGGCGGGAGAGAAAGAGAAGGGGGCGGCCAGGGCTACAGCAGGGGCGCTGCCACACGGCCGTTCCTGCTGCGCCGCCTCCTGCTGCCAGGGCTCCGCTCCGGTCGGCGGGGAGGGAAGTAAGAGGACTGCCCTGCAGGAAGCTCTGGTTCTCCGCACCGCCGCCCCCTACAGGGCGGCCGGAGCGGAACAAAAATAAAAAGCGGCCGTGCCGCCCTAGGATTGGGCAGAACGCCGCCTCGAACAATCTGCCGCCCCAAGCACCAGCTTGCTCAGCTGGTGCCGGCCCTGTCTAGGAGCTGTGCTCAGAGGCAGCTTCTGGGTGAGGCCCCACCCACGATTTAGGTGGCTGAACGCCCATCTTTCTCCAGTTCATGAATTGTTCTGGGGCTTAGGTGGGAGATAGGTATCCAGGCACCTAGAGGGAAACAGAACAAAACTTAGGCACCTAGAGAACTTTTGCCATAGAAAGTTACACGCAAAGTGAGTTTAGCCTCCTACAGGGTTAGGTGGCAGCCAAGCAGAAGTTTCATGGATCGCAATGGAGCTGCTCACAGGGACTTAGGACTAATTCTGGAGTTTAGGCACCTAAGTTGCTTTGTTGATCACACCCTAAGTCCTCCTCCCTTCCACTTACCACACACACTTTGAAATGAGTCATTTCAGTGTAGAGTATGTCCCCAATAATCACCGCACAACCATCTGAAAAACCTGTAGGATGCCTCTGGATATTTGGACTGGAATAGGTTAGCTTGTGGGAGAGTGTAGCAAAGCAACTGTATGGCTGTGGTAGCACAGGCAGGAGCAGCACAGCCTAGCCACCCCGTGTACATACCCAAAGAGTCTGGGCAGGTTCGTATCCGGGTGGCTTGACAGTGCCACTGCCTATGCTACTACAGCTACAATACTGTTTTTAGTATGCTAGCTCAAATGAGAGTGAATGCAAGTCTACCTACTCAAGATGGGAATCACTCACCTAGCTCTAGTTGTAGACATAGCCTGAGTGTAACTGAGGAGGTGTTACCCACAGCAATAACTAGTTAGTTTCTGGACCTGGATTTTGCCACCAGGGGAAACCTTAGGGAACATCACCAATTCCTTTCTCCAGCTGTTGAGCAAAGAAGGATATTCCCTAAAGCTCAGGCAATATAACAGTCTCACTTACAAGATCTGAAAGATAGAAGATGGAACAGAGGACAGCCTTCACCATTGTGCTGGGGAGAAATCCTCCCCACTTTTCTTCCAAAAGGAAACCAAACACGTCCAAAAAGAAACCATATACATATTTGCTTAACAGCAACATTTCTATTATTACATTTAAATACTACACTGAGGAGTTCCAAATTCAACAAGCTTTTATGAAATTTAATTATTTCCCCCCAGGATTTGCAGAGTAAAAGGTACAACTACTTTAAAATGGCTTCTACTCATGACAGCTTCTATTAAAAACTACATGATGATGGTGCAAGCTGCTAATGAAGGGCAGTTTCAAAGTGAAGATCTGTGATACATATTCTGGTTTTACCTTTAGTTGAGTGTTTTCATTTAGTTGCTCATTTTGTCATACAGAACAAAAGTGAAGAGGTTTGACACTGCATAAAGGGTCAACTTTGTCCTGTGTGTAAACCCATCAAGATTACACCAAGAATTTCTTTATTCCATGGCACTGTCCCAGCAGATGCTAGAAAGACAGTGTACACTGCATGCAGTGTCATCTAGTAGTTAGAGAACAAGACTGGGAGACAGACAGTATGGGTTTTAACTGTACTTATGACATCAGCGACCTTGGGAAAGCCATTTGCCCTCTTTGTAGCAGCTGCAAAAAATGGGGATAATACATACCAAACCTCACAAGGGTGTTGTGAGACTGTCAATCAATGCTTGTAAAGCACTATAATTATTTTATTACTTCTGTAAAACACACACCTTCCCTATGCATAGGAAAGACTATCCTACCTTCTGATGCAGGGGGAGGCAGGGGAAGAACATTGCTTTGAAACTGACCCACCAACTGTGCAGTGGTAATAGACTGGAATTCTGGCATCAGTACTACTAATGATGTTTTTTCTAAAATGACTATGCAGCATAAATTCTTTTGAACTGAACTGCTTAGTCAGAAGAATAGGTGAAGCTGCAAGGATAAAGGACTACTTTTTTGTATTAAAAAAAAAAATCTGCCTTGAATGAAGCGAATTGTTTTTTAAACACAAAGAATGCACTGGAGACAGAAAGACAATGGCTTGTTTTTGATGCTACAAAAGAGTATTTGCGATTAATGGTCATACAGTTAACATTTTACTGAAATTATAATTCTCATAGCAAGTAATTAAATGCAACTTTCATCCTACCTAATAGGATACTGAATGCTATTGAACTTTAGATATTCTTTGATTATTTTCAAATGAGTTTTAGAACAAAATCATTATCTTTTTTTAATCTGCCTGCAAGATAATTTTCAGCATTCTTTTTCAGTGATATCTATCACTTTATACTGTGCCTTTTAAAATAGCTGGGTACCTCTTTATTAACTAAGTGGAAAAGTGTAAATGCAAGATAACTTGAGATCAGAATCTGACCCTAACACTGGTATATAATAGGGCTGAAATGCTGGCTCCTGTGGGTTTGAAAGGGGTAATTTTAAATTGTTGGATGCTAAGTAATTTATTTTAAAATTACTACAATATTTAGTTTAGAGAAACAAGAAATCATAGGCCAGCTCTTACTAATTGTTTCTCTCACTAATACCTTAGAGGTGTGTCTACTATTAATATAGATACTCTTTCCAAAAGCCAGCAAGCTATTAAAAAAGTAACTGGAATAATGATTTTCCCCTTCTGTAAATCAAGTATCATCGGTATTTAATTTCAGATTTTGCACTCTATGGAAAAAAAGTATTATTTCAAAGTACATTTTCTTGTGGTTTTCTTGAAACTATTTTTTTCCCCAAGGTACAAAAGTATATGGTATAAGATTACAGTTATTTTAGAGTATTTATAAAAACAAATTTAAAAAAATCAAAACACAAACACACTATTTAAAGTCCTACAATTTAACATCCACAAGGATGGAACAGTGGTTCATCAACGGAAGAAATGAATGAGCAGATTCAGCAATTTGTTGGGCACATTTGCCCTGGAAACCTAGAAAAACAGGTTACATTTCCGCTGTATTGGTGTGTGAGGGAAGATGACATTTATGATTCACTACCCAACAATGCATGTGTTAGAGATTAATGGCTCTTTCCAGGGGGTCTTTGTTTTTACTGACCACTTCTCTTAAAAAAGAAAAAAAATGGGGTCTGAAACATTTGTCTTCAGGCAAGTTCCAAGACAGGACCCAAGTGAGACACTGACTTTTATGCCAGATTTTACTAACTAGCAGTCACATGAGAGTTTGAGAACTTAGATCAAGAGGCAAATTATGCAACCATGTTCTTCCATCAGGTTTCGGAGTGGAGTTCTAGGTCTGTTCCTGAATCAACTGAAGTCAATGGGAGTCTTTCAGTGGACTTCAATGGGCTTTGTATCAGGTACTTACTTAGTCAGAGCTCACTCTGGACAGACTTTTGGACACTGAATGAGGTAAGGAAGAGGCAGAGTGGCCCTCCACATTGAAAACAATGTTGGCATCCCTGTAGTTCCAGCAAGCTAAGTATGAAGTAGTAAGATTGGGTTTCAAAGTACTAACAGAAAGAATGTTGGGTCATAACCCCCAACCCAGGACAAGAAAAAAAAATCAGATAGACAATAATTGAACCACTATCAAAAATAAAGAATATTTTTATTAGCCATAAGTGGTAGGGATCAAGCCAATAGAAATGCATTGGTAAGGCTTTGGGGAATGTGTTCTGAAGTCAAATTACAGTCCACCCGCATATATATTAATTTTCTTTAATTACCTCTACAGGGCATACTTTACCCTAAAGAGAATATCTTATATGAAAAATGTATTACCTTTGTGTCAGGCATGTAAAATTTATGAAGGCACTTTCATTCAGACCTTATAGCCTTGCAACTCTATGCACTCATTTTGGTTACTGATGATAAATATTTTAGCTGATCTACTCAAGGTGAAACTAAAAAATTTTCCCAGTAAACTGCCAATTTCATAGGTAAGGCAGTTTTAATATAGATTCACTCAACTTTGTAAATGTTGCATTACTTTAAATCCAAACGATTGCTATCTTGGGATGGAAAAACACAAATTATTAGCTCATATTAAAGCAATGGATAAAAGATTTAAAGCTTCTTTTGCTACTGGAAAGAAAGCACATTCTTTGCTAGACAAGACATCAAGTCAATTTGGTTAATTTTGAGTCCATTTAGTAACTTTATTAGGCATTAGTCAGATGATGGATTTCAAAAGGATATTCACTGTAGCAACATTATTTGCTTCCAAAAACAACTTAATTAAGTTAACACCATGAATAAATTCTTCATTATCTTCAGCCCAGATAAGGTGACAGTGGAAAAAAATAGGAGAAAATAAGGCCATTAGACAAAACTCTCTCACACAAAAGTAAATAATAATTTGCACATATATAGCACCCTTCATCTGAGACCCTCAAAGCAACTTACAAACATGAGCACTATGTGTGGTACTCTATATTCTCATAATTATCAGTATCCCCGTTTTGAAGATGAGTAAATTGAAACAAGAAGAAGTTAAGGCTAACATTTCTTTACACTGTTCACTAATTTTGGGTGCCCAATTTGAGATACCTAGCACTGATTTTTCAGAGGTGCTTTTGAGCACCTGTAACTCCCAAGCATATCAACTACAATAGTAGGTGCTCAGCACCTCAATAAATCAAGCCCCAGGTGTCTCAAGATGGGCATACAAAATCTGAGGAACTAAAAATTAAATGGCCATTTTGGAAAACTTTGGTTTAAGTGACTTGTCCAAGGTGAAACAGTGACTCATCAGCAGTGTCAAGAATAGAACCTACCAGTAGGACCCCTGCTTCTCAACCCA
The DNA here is from genome assembly GCF_002925995.2 of Terrapene triunguis. Lineage (NCBI taxonomy): Eukaryota > Metazoa > Chordata > Testudines > Emydidae > Terrapene > Terrapene triunguis. The sequence goes on along the minus strand of NW_020664439.1, from coordinate 28,783,755 downwards.
TTGCACTAAACAGTAAGCCACATCAATTTCCATAAATCTGTATATTAAGCTTATGGAATAACTTTCTAGGAGAGATGCCTGGGCTGCAGAAGGAGGAGATGAGGAGAATGGAGAGAAGAAAAATAGAAAGGTGGAAACAATTAAATTAATGCAGTTTGTCTTAGAGGGGATCAAGTTAAGAAAACACTTATTTCTGATCTCTGTCAGCTCCTGTTTTTCTCATGTTTGTTGATATCTTTCCACCACTGTGACCTCCTTGTGCCACTGCTGGTTCTCACCACCACATTAGAAATGTCGTATGGGGTCCAGCAGCCTCTTGGTCCTTGGCATCACCATTCATTTCCACGTGCTCCCATGTGCAGTCAAGCTCAAATGTCTGTGATACATTAATACAGAGGCCCACAGTCTAGCAGAGTCAGCTGAACACTTCCACACACTTTTAATGGAGCCCTACTTGGGTTGGGAGGAGAGAAGATACAGAAGATTAGGAGGAAAAGGAAGGCTAGCATATGGGCAGACAGCCAAAAGGAGCTGGGTGGGAAATGGATTGGAGTCTACAGGTTAAATGAGCATCCAGAGATGAGTGGGAAGGGAGAGGTGCAATCCCATTTTTGGCAAAATTTTCATCACTTTCCTAATGGCTGGAGCCAACTTGAGTTGAGCACGCATCACTAAGTTCAGGAACAGCTAACTTCAAAAGTGTCACCACCCAAAACTTGGAGCAGAAAATAAAGAAAAAGGCAGACAAACCAAACCAACAAAGCAAAGACCAGGCACACATTAAAACTCTTAAAATCCTAAGGAAATTCCCAGACTAAATACTTTGTTAAGGTAAGGTTAAGGTTGAGAGTATCTCTCAGTATTCTACCAGTAAAATTCCTTACATGAATGCTGTGATGGGGAAAAACACAATTACTAAAAAGCCATGACATTCAGAAGTAAGGGATTAAACCTGCAAGAATTAAACATTTGAAAGTAGCAAATTCACAGCTCAGATACCCTGAGTACCCTACCTCTGTCCTTGGAAACTCAGATTCCTTTATCCATCCGTTCACCCTATAAGTTACCACAAAAACTAGAATGCATCTGAGAGGTACAGAAGTAGCACTTCACATGGGTAACTGAATTGATCAATACATGAGGCTTATTTGGGGACTTTTCAGCCATAGGAGGCTTGTTCATCCTACAGCTCCAGCTGACTTAGTGTCACACAAGATATACAGGGGTGTGTGGGGAGAAGCTACTTTTCAAATCCTTAATGGATAAATAGCACAATAAAAGGAATTATTCTCTTTCACTCATTAAGGAGGTCCAAGGGTGAAATCCTTACCCCATTGAAGTCAATGGACTTTTGCCATTAGATTTAATGGGGCCAAGATTTCATCCAAGTCCTTAGATGTGCTAAGGGTGTTCGGTACCTTGGAGGAGGTACTCAGTTTCTATGGTGCTATGTGTCAACAGAAGACTCACTCAGAACCAGCTTGCTCTCCAGTGGAGACATGAAACCAGTTACAAACTAGTGCTCAGTGATTGACATTTTCCATGCTTTGCTTGCAAAGTTATATAAGTATATTGGTTAATCAAAATGTAATTGGTAAGATGTGGATTTCTTAAAAACTATAAAGCTAAGGGTTGTACACTTTGTAGCTTGTATAAGATGAGCTTATTGTACCTTCCATTTCCCCACCACACACTCCCTATGTAACGCACCCCTATCCTATTCACCTGCATTTCAGAGACTCCCTGCAACTCCTCTGAATCTTTCCATTGATGGGGGTTCTTTGTGCCTCATTCCTCTAATGCCAGGGGCTCTGTGCCCCCACCCCCATTACCAGGGTCTCCCACTCCAGTCTCCCCTTCTGCCAGGAGTTCTATGCGCCCCATTCTGTCTGGGTAAAAAGTCATTCATGGTATCAAGATGTTAAACTCTGTGGGAAGGGTAGGCAGAGATGAGATAGAAGTATTGTTATGCTGGAAGTTGTTAATGGATGCCATCAATCAGTTTGATCTATAAACAAGTACAGAGGAGCATGAAGTTGTGGCTGCTCTAAATAGCTGGAAGAGACTTCATATGTCTCCCATTTTCCCCTCTTTCAGTCTTCCAATTTTCCCAAAAATCAATAGGGGTATGGACATTGATTTGTAGAACATTTCCTGAAATTTTGGAATTGATCAGATTCAATGTTCAAAAGTTATGTTATGTATATACAGACAGACAAACAAAGAAATGCGGTTGAGTTGAATACAAGGCCTTTGCAAGTTGGCCAAAAAGCCCTTGAAACAAAAACATACATTACAAAATAGGGAAGTTGGAATTACTAAGAGGGCAGAGTTAGGAGAGAGAAGATTCCTTAATTATGAATCCTGAACACTCTCAAATGTTTGGGTTTCTTGAAAGTTTAACCTTAACTTCAAATATCCTGATTTTTAATAGTTGTGGGGTTTTGGGGTTTGTTGTTGTTGTTTTTGGGGTTTGTTGTTGTTTTGTTTGCTAACTATAATATTCTTGGAATATTTACCCATACGTTACTAATATGGTGTCTCAACCTTAACCACTTTAAATGAAGGTTTTTGCCTGACAATTAGCTTTATGATGAGCTAGCCTATTTATGGTATGCTATAACACTTGAAATCCTTTGACAACTTTAGGATATATGGCTCACAGACAAGAAAAGATCACCTCTGTTGTTCATTTTGAATACTGTGAACTCCCTTAAAAATACAGTGGGTGGGAAGAAAGAGGTTAACTTTTGACCAAATTTTCAAGAGGGTTCTTTCAATGAAAGAGTATATATCCATACTAACAATGAGATTTTTTTCTGTAGTCACCTTTAAAATAATGTGACATAAACACACTGACCTATGTCAGAACTTATTGGCATAAAAATAAATCAAAGTATAAGCTTTGTATTTAAATTAAGCTCTACAATCCTAGATCTTTTCTTCATATTTCACTCTGCCTCTCAAATATATCATTTCTGACAGGTTTCACAGATCATGAAATCAAAATCTATTCTTGCTTATAAAGACTGGAAATATGCTCTTTTTCAGCCCTCCTTTACTGATAATATAAATTTCTATTGGCGCTACACTGAAAGTGAAAATTTACAGTTAATCTCAAGCTAAAAGGCAAAAGTTTAATAAATTATAGCCTTGATAAACTCTAAATTTAAAGACAACTTTGAAAAGACCTTTCACATCTTCTGTATTTCTCTGTTAATGCATCTATGCCCATAGGATGGATTCATTTAATTTACATTATTGTGGAAGACTATATAGTCTCTTCACAGCTGTAAAGAAATAGGTGACATCTTTATGCAATATACTCTAACAAACGGTACCCACAGCACTTATGTACGCCAGTTTGTTTGAATGAACACATGTTCAATATTTGATTAGTAATACTATCATCAGTTCATATAGTGACATTTCTGCTTACCCCAAAAATAAACAACTCAGGGGGTTTCAGATAAACAAGAATCACTTACCAAACTGATAATTTCATTTAGGAAAAGGTGGGGGGAGATTGTAGAGGCTGATCTGATAAGTTGTAAGTGCCCTCAGCAGCCATTGACTTACAGTCCTGCCCACTGACTTCACCAGTGTGGGCTCTTAATTGTTACATGTCATCATTCAACAATTTGGACTCAGTTCTGCCAGCAGCAGAAAGAAGTTAAGAAACACAGCCAGGTAGTCAATGCCTCCTGATGTATACAAAGTACAGTGTTATTGCTAGCCTACTCCCCTACTCTTACATATGATCCAGTAAGGGGAAGTAATTAAGCTCCATGCTCAGCTGCTCTGCTGATGGCTAAATGTTAGTCTCACTAATGTTGTCTGCAGGATCAAATCTTTTAAGTGAAAGTAAAGACTTCCGCTATGAAGCAACACTATTAACAAAACTGACAGTGAAACAGAAAGCCGTAGGAAACACTGCTATTCATGCTAAAAGAGATCAAACCATTCTCAGGAGTTCTTTGGTATCATATTCATTGTCCCTTAGCTGGGTATTTTTAGTGAAGTAGAATAAGACGGTAAATAGTAAATGAGAAGTTAGAAAGTATTTTATATGCAACATGATTAATAGCAAGTATTGTATTTTACATACATCTTCGTGCTTTATTGAAGCAAGTCAGATGGCTCCAGAAACAATTACAGCTAACATTCAAGCCTGTGTCCTGGGCCTGGAAATTAGTCAGAACCGATTTAAATTTTCACATCCCTAAAATACTAATTGACTAAACAAGCTCAGAAGCAGCTAGAAGAAGTTTGGTTGGTTTATTGTCCCTCCCTTATTTTCTTTGCGTCAGAAGAATTAAAAACCAACAGCGATTGAATATTATTGGTGCTAATATTGAGACTTCAGGACCCCACTTCTGTTTAAGTGCATGGAGTCTTCATCCATTGCAGCAACTGCAGCTTTAGAAAATGTAACTATTGTTGTAGATTCCAGTATGAATTCTGTCATCAATGCAGAAAAACTATTTTCTGTGTATTAATGGGCCATCAGTGACATCCAGTGGCTGGTCAGTCATAGAACACATAGGTATACAATAGAATAACCTGCCCCTCTGAGACCTTCTGTTATAATTAAATCTGCTAGTCTCGAAACAGATTCCGTCTCAACTGCCTTATGAAATGGGCAAACTCCATCTGTTATATCATATGTTTAATTACTGGTCTGTTTGTATTTTATGTTAGGGATAGTAGCAAGGGAATTCTTGTATCATTCAAAATTATGTCTCAGTGGATGGAATATTGGAAGTGATCAGAGGAAAATGTTGGTCTGAAAAAATGAAAGTTGAGGTTGCAAACACATTTTGTCACTTAGATTAAAGACAAGTAAATTATTGATTTCCAATACACTCTTCATTGTGCTGCCATCTCCTTATTATGGTATTAGGTGGAACAAAGTAACAATGCCAGTCTTAAAGCAAATATTGTAACATCTTTATTGGCAAGTTATCATTATTTTGGTATATAAAAATTATTGACCAAAGACACATCTATATTATTACATATGGTTGTACCTAATATGCACTAGCTACTTTCTTGCCATTCAAGAGAGAACAGTCCCTACCTTGAGGATTTACAGTCTAAGGACAGTCAAACAGGCAGAGAGAAGTTAGGGGAAGAGGAGCAACAAAGAGGGACTTATTATTTAAGTCAGCTACATTTGCTGTGGGCAGATGGCAGAAGTGATTCATTAAGAGGGATTTGAATATGTTCAGGTTGGGGCTCTGCAGATGAGCTCAGGGAGGTCAATATGATGCATAGAATAGCGCTCAGAGACTGGGTGAGAAGCTGACAAATAGACAAAAGAGGGCACAAATAGAACACTAGCAGAATGGAAGGCATATGGGGGCAACTTGAAGCTCACTAAGGAAGTAGAAGTAGGAAGGGGAAGAGTTATATAGAATTTTGAAGGTGGTGACAAGAAACTTAAATTTGATACTATAGCAGATGAGGATCTAGTAGAGGGATTCAAAGAGGGGAGCAGCATGATCACATGAATGGGAAAGGAAGATGCCTTGGTGGCTATAATCTGAGCAGAGTGGAAGGGGACAATGTTTGTCTGGGACGTCAGGGAGGAGGATTATTATTGTTTGTACTGTGGTAGCACTTATCAGTCCAGTCCTGGAGAGGGACTCCATTGTGCTAGTAGCTGTACAAACACAAAACTAAAATGTTGTCATTGTGCCAATAGCAGCTTACACGGTTTTGATAATGGCTATACCCCAAAATGATTGTGTTCATTGTGTAGACGCAGAGCTTAGACAACAGACTAAGTAGGATTTTTAATGACAGAGCAAAATCTAAGAAGCAACAAACTTTTCTGATTAAGGTTCCTACTCTACATTTGATAAAAGGATTGTATGGCTCAGCTGGCAATGACAAGAAAATGGATCTGTAGCTGTTTTGCCAATATGTATGATAAAATCCATATGCACTGAAATCATATAAAATGGTTACACAAAACTTTCAAGTGAACGTGCTAAATTTAGCATGGCTCGAATACAAATACTTGCAGAGTTTAAATGTGTCCCTTTGCTGAGCCCTGTAGAGTGCCAGGCCCTCTATGGAACATTCAGCCCCACAAAGCCAGCATCCCAGACTTACAGAATTAGTGTATATCACATATAGTGTCCATTGTGCACATTAGCAACAAGCCATACCATTCATGCATTGAAACACCACTACCACTGCAAGGAAAAGGATAATTTTGGCCTTGCGGATTAGTACTGGAAACTGAATGAGCTTTAGCCTAAACTTTTGAGGAACTAAAAGGTAATATGTCATTTCTATCATCTCTCTGCTTTGGATCAATTTCAAATAATGAGGATTGTAAGCATGTCTCCTGGATCATTGGAATTTTTGCTGTTTTATGATATTCCACAGCTAATGCTAAATTGAGTATAAAACATTAAAAGTTTTCTTAATTTTCCTAATTAATCTTGAATATTTTCAAAGAAGATTGACTAAGAGGAAACAGAAAAGTAGGAATAAGTCTCTTTCCTACCTTTTGGTATAAGAACAATTCTATCCTATCTTCTTGGAATGTAGTGAACATATATTTCTGAACCATGATGAAACCCTATCCGTTCCTCAGCTCTTTGGACCTATTTCTACATCAGTAACCACTTCCACCTGTGGCTATCAAATCAGCTTTGTTTTCTATGTCAAGCTGTTATGGTTAGGCTGAAAATTTGCCTCCTATTTAAAATAAACTACTTATAATACTAAACCAAACAAATCAGAAATTGCAAGCAGCACTCTATGCAAAAATCTATGCTTCCCCCTGTAACAGTTCCATTGTATTGTATTGCAGCAGGGCACTGTCACCAGATATCACCATCACCCAGGTGCACTCCAGTCCCAAGTATACCTTCAGCATAGTTAGCTGCATAAAGAATTCCCATCTCTACAGAAAGAAAAGGACTCCTCTTGCCCTCAGAAGAGTTTTGTGACTAGCACTGTAGCTGACTATACTAAATGGACTCTAAGAAGCAGAAGTGCTTGTAAGTAAATCCTCAACTCATGCACAAGGTCAAAGCTGAAGACCCTTTCTTCAGTGTTTGCTTATTGTTTCAATGTCTAGATTTGTTGCAAGTTTTATTTAATTGTCTTGACCTAGTAGTGTCTGCATGTGTCTTGCAAGCTTATTTTGCAGCAGTTGCTGCTTGCTTTGAATCCAACTAATAAAGAGAATATGTAGCATTTCCATAGCTTCTTACGTATTCTGGGAACTTTACAAACAGTAATTAAGACTCTGAAGCCGTTCTGAGATGGCGAGAGGCAAGGGTAGCAATTGTGACTGTGTGCGCTTGTTTCTATTTCTGGCAGGGGAAGGACATGGTTTTAAAGCAGCAGCAAAGCAGTGAGTGGTGACTGAGGCTGCATCCCCCATGAAGATGCTGAACAAAACAGTGAATGATACATCGGAAGCAGACATCTGCCCCCTAGAAGAGAGCTATAAGCACATCTTACTCCCCCTTGCATACAGCGTTGTGTTTGTGCTGGGGCTGCTCCTAAATGGTGCCATGCTGTGGCTGTGCTGCTGCCACACCAAGGAATGGACATGCACCACTATCTACCTGGTGAACCTGGCTGTGGCTGATCTGCTCTACATCTTCTCTCTGCCCTTGCTCATCATTAATTATGCCATGCAGGACATCTGGCTCTTTGGAGAGCTGCTCTGCAAAATGGTACGTTTCTTATTTTACAACAATCTGTATGGCAGCATCTTGCTGCTGACTTGCATAAGTGTCCATCGTTTTCTGGGGATTTGCTACCCCATCCGGTCACTGGCTTATAAAACCAGAAGACTAGCTGTCATTGGCACTGCTGTATCCTGGATACTGGTACTCATTCAAGTCTTGCCTAGCTTGATCTATGCTCGCACTGGCTTCATCAATAACCGTACAGTCTGTTATGACCTGACTAGCCCTGATAACTTCAGCAACTATTACCTTTATGGTATGGTTCTCACCGTGTCTGGTTTCCTCTGTCCTTTTCTTATCATTTTAATCTGCTACTGTTTGATGATCAGAAGCTTGATTCAAACCACTGGCAAGAGCAACCTCATGAGCAGCGCTGCCCGGGCTAAATCAATCCGGACCATCCTGCTAGTGTGTGGGCTTTTTGCAGTTTGCTTAGCTCCTTTCCATATCACTCGTGCCATGTACCTTTATGTCCGAGTCCATCGGAAACCTGACTGCCGTCTCTTACAAGGAGCTACCTTATTTTATAAGAGTTGGAGGCCGCTGGTGGGCCTTAACAGTTGCTTTTCCCCACTCTTGTATTTTCTTTCTGGCCAAACCAACACAGTCAGACTCATTCTGGAACTGAGGCTGCATAAAGTGGATCCCCTTCCTAGGCCTACAGTGAAGGGTAAAGTATCAGAGGGGTAGCCGTGTTAGTCTGGATCTGTAAAAGCAGCAAAGAGTCCTAGGGCACCTTGTAGACTAACAGATGTATTGGAGCATGAGCTTTCGTGGGTGAATACCCACTTCATCGGATGCATGGGTATTTCGTGGGTATTCACCCACAAAAGCTCATGCTCCAATACGGCTGTTAGCCTATAAGGTGCCACAGGACTCCTTGCTGCTTTTACAGTGAAGGGTAAGGAGACAGTAGCACCCAGGGGGGCTCCTACCCTTGCTGCAGAATGAAGCCTGAGGAAAGTGATCTGAGACCTTCCCTTCATGGCAGATTTACTTCAAAGAAGAGAGACTGTAGCAGCTTAAATTATTGCATGCATGCCTTTGAGAGGAGCTGTAAAACACTCACCTGCACCGATAAAAGAGATCCTGTATAACGGCAATTCCCCTAATGCCGAGACAAGCTTTGGTAGAGAGAGGCTAGGAGTGAAGACTAAATATTTTACAAAGGACTAGAAGGCAAGTTGTTAGCATTTCATGTCAAGCAACAGCAGCAGCAGTTGAGAAATAAAACTAAACTGCACCACCTCCAAAAAACAAACAAACCCCAGATCCCCACTACTCACTATTCTTTTCCCAATGGAAAGGGAAGCCATATACACATATGGAGAGGAATAAGTATAGCTGAGAAAGACTCTCATTGAAATCGAGAGGAGGTAGAGCTTCCAGTCATTTGTCACGTACCAGTTCATACAATTTTAAAGCTTATTATACACTACATTCCCAAAGCCATTGTCAGGAATCCCTGTTGCTGTTTCAGTGACTGGACCTACTACTACAGAGTGAGAATGGCCATCTTTTCAGAGACAATTCTGGCTAATCTAGTAGATTTTCATTATTTAACATTTTAATTTTTTCAATGTTCTTTCATTAGAATCTTGATACACAAGCGTTTTGAGATGAAAAGCACTATAGGATAGTTAAGCACCAGAACAAGTTATGTAGGGAGGCTGTGGAATCTCTGTCACGGGAATTTTTAAGAACAGCTCAGATAAACACCAGTCAGGGATGATCTAGTTATACTTGGATCCTGCTTCAGCACATGGGGTGGGGGAAAGAAGAGTAGGTGACCCCTTGAGGTCCCTTCCAGCCCTACATTACTACAGTTCTGTAAGAACTATTGTTAATCTTTAAAAAAAAATTCCAGCTGCCACTGGAATGCTACTGACTTTAAAAAAAAAAAAAAAGTCACATAGTTGGATGAAAAGGCAGAAAGCACAAGAGCTCTACAGCAGTGGTTCTCAACAAGGGGTATGTGTGCCCCCTGGAAGTATGCAGAGGTTTTCCAAGGGGTACATCAAGTCATTTAGACATTTGCCTAGTTTTACAACAGGCTACATAAAAAGCCTAGCGCAGTCAATACAAACTAAAATTTAATAGACAAAATGAGAAAGCAAGCAATTTTTCAGTAATAGCGTACTGATATACTTTTGAATTTTTGTGTCTGATTTTGTTAACAAGTAGTTAAGTGAGGTAAAACTTGGTGTACACAGGACAAATCAGACTCCTGAAAGGGCTACAGTAGTCTGGAAATGTTGAGACTCACTGCTATATAGAGCACCACGGGGCTGATTATATTAGACCAAAAATCTGGCCAATGTTTTGGCCAGAGATTATTGATCTATTTCCAGTTGGATGTTGTCTCTGAAAAGCAGTTACCCTAAAAAGAGGAAATGAACACATTTTATATATTGAAGTTTCATATAATTGCAAGTTAGTGACATACACTGTACAGCACGTGCAGCACTTAAAGTCTTGTTTCCAAACTCTTCAATGGTCCGTTGCAAAGACAGCTCTATGCAATAACCAAGTCACCAAAAAAAGCTTGAAGCGTGGCTAAAAGTTAGATTGTGAGCTCTCTGGGATTGTACAAATGAATAAAACAAAGTTTGTCCCTGTGCATGGTATGATGAGACCCTTATAGGGCTCCTTAGTGGGAAATAAAACAGTGATAAGCTTGTACAGTGCTCTCAGCCCAACATCCTGTTTGTCCATCACAGATGGAAGAGAAACTGTATAGGCATATTGCAGTAAGATGTCATTAGCCAGTAGCACCCATATCATACGACATTCCATATCTCATAACAGACTTTTCATCCCACAACAGACACAATTGGGAGTTGTATGTTTGACTCTAAACAGCACATCCGTTACGGAACGGAAAGGGTCCCACCAAACAGAGAACAACAGTTACGCAAGGCTATCAGTTTGAATTTTAACATTATTAGTAGTTTCCCCTCTTGTTTAGATTTAAGTAATTTTAAAAAATAGACACCTATTCACCTGACAATGTTAAAACAGAATAATATAGCCAGAACTGAAACAAACATTTAATTTGAGCAAGTTACTCAACCAGTGAGCAAGTCAGCTAGTTAAAAAAGCGCCTTTCCATATCCTCATCCTCTATCAACACCCCCCCAACATTTACCAAAACACCTATCTAATAAACAGCTTTTGAAATGTGCTTACTTGGCGAACTCCTCTCTGGGGGAATTGCATGTATTCTTACATTACTCATGGAATTGGAAATGAAGATCAAGGGCTTTCCTGTAATAAGAGACCAACTATGTTTGACTTTTAGTGTCTGGATTGAGCTATTGAATAAGGAAACACTTAAAGATGTTACTATTTCTTTTTCTCCAGTGTTTAGGAACTGAATGACTCAGGATCAGTAATGGGATATGGAGCCTTTAATCTCCAATATGCTTGTTCAAATTGAGCCCAGGTTGGAAGCAACCTGGAGTTACCACTAGCTGACAGCCATTTAGTGGTTCAAGTGAGTTGGTCTCAATCCAGCTCCTGGTAGATGGTGTCTCTATCAAACAAAATCACCACTCTTGGCATTTTCTATAGAGGCCAATGATTGAAGGGGCCTGGCGGTTGAAATAGCTTCTTACTGCTAGAGGCACACTTCAAGGCTAAAGTACAAGGTTAAGTGTAAAGAAGTCTTCACTGTTAATCCTATTGTGAATAAAGGCTTCTAATTCTCAGCCGATGGCAAGCATTTTCACTAGCACTCTTTCCAGCAAAACCCCTCACACAGCATTACGCGTACTGACCAATGCTTATAGATAACTGCTGGCAGACTCTTCTACTTGGAGAGCACCACGAAGTCTGAAACACTCAAGAAAAATACAAGATATAGGCAGATTAGACTGCCAGACTGAAGTTTTATTTCCCAACGAGCCAGTGACTCAATATTATTTGAATGTTTGAAATAGTATACTTCTAAAATATGAAAATGTGTTTAAATATTGACGGAATGTTTGTCTAATCCTGTCAAACATTGATTTTTAAAATATTTACATGGTACACTATATAAAATATACAGTAAAGTCTGGGATTGGCCTTTGTCATGCATTGACACTGTTATACTACCCAATGGAGTGCAGCTTATAGTCTAAGTGTGATTTTGGTTAGTAATATTACCAATTAAGGAGAAGTTTAGAGATGAGCACACAGAGAACTGGAACTCAGCAAATCTGAAAATTCCTCCCAACTTGGCACATAAATTTGCTTTCAGATCTGTAAAATAAGGGGTAGTATTTTAGACACTTAATTTGTAAATATTTGTAAACTACTTAGAAATCAGATAAGATGCTATGGCAATATTCTAACCCATACCTAATGATAAAAGCAACTGAGGAAGAAAGGACAACAGAACATCCCCCACTGGAAAGTAGGGCCCCTTTTATCAAAAAAGGAAGGAAGAGTTGCACCTAGAAAAACCAAGTTGGACAGCAGGAGTAAGAGCTGTACAATCTGACCTGTCCTAAGAAAAAAAGTAGGAGTGGAGACTTTTATAACACTTCTATTAGAAATTGTAGCTCACCAATTATTTTGTTTGAATTAAACTTGCATTATGCAATAGCAACAAAGACTGTTTGGGGAAAGGAATCCGACTGTTTAATTAAAACAAAGCATCGCAAAGGCCCGTGGTGGGTGTTGACGCAATGCGATTTCTGCCCAGTGCTCTGAATGTCAAAGTGAAGAAATTCAATGAAGCGCGGGTAAACGGCGGGAGTAACTATGACTCTCTTAAGGGCGGGAGTAACTATGACTCTCTTAATGTGTTCTACGTGGGGAGTCGGGCTTTTGAGGCATGAAGAAGCAGCTTCGCTATAGGAGGGGGGGTTGACTCCTCCCGAGCGGCCGGGGCTCCGGCTGGATAAGGAGGTTGCACCTCTCCCCTGAGGCTTGCTGATTCTCTCACTAGTCTGCATTCTTTTAGGGGGAAAAGACGTGGTTCGCCACTGATTCTCCTAATCGGGTCTAGTTGCTGGGGCACCAAGAACACCAGATCCTTAACCTCCCCGCGGTGCCCGCCGGACGCCACTTATATGGTGGTGACCAAGAGGATCTGCTGCCCTGCCCCACAGGGTGACTGGGCTGAAAAACACCCTGTGGGAGAAGCCGACACCTCGGTGTTGAAAAACAAAATGAAAGACGAGCCTCCGGGTTCGCAACAAAGCGCCCTTCTTTGCGTGAGAATGCGGGGTTCTCATAAATTACCACCTACGCCGACCTTGTGACTCCAGGGCTGGAGGCGGCAGTAGCTTTTCGAATGTAAAGGAATGGAACCGGGAGACTCCAGACCTTGAAAAGATCAGCCTTAGTCTCCGGAAGCTGTTACTTACGAAGGTTCTGATGAATACCGTTCCATGAGGTTCTTTCCCTCATGCGATGTCAATCTCTATTTTCCTACTATTCTTTTCCACACTATCCACCTTCCCCTCTTCACGGGATTCTCGTAATGATTATATTACCATGCTCGACGTCACCCTGAGTTGACACCGGGTTGGATGGGCCACCCGCGAGTGTACTTACACTCCAAATAACCCAGAACAGAAACCCGTAAGGGTTTGAGAAAAATAGCCAAATGCCTCATCATCTAATTAGTGACGCGCATGAATGGATGAACGAGATTCCCACTGTCCCTACCTACTATCTAGCGAAACCACAGCTAAGGGAATGGGCTTGGCAGAATCAGCGGGGAAAGAAGACCCTGTTGAGCTTGACTCTAGTCTGGCACTGTGAAGAGACATGAGAGGTGTAGAATAAGTGGGAGGCCTCCAGGCCGCCGGTGAAATACCACTACTCTTATCGTTTTTTCACTTAAGAACATTGTAAAACATGCATTTAGTAATTTATTTCTTTACCATGTTAGCTCTTCTATACAGCCTTGCACAGGCATTGTAAACAAGTGTGCTTCTTCACTGATAACTGTTCAGAGTGCAGCACTGCAGCTGAGGGAAGTCCATGTACTAAAAAGGCCTTAGTACACGAAAAGAATTTCTATGAACAGTTACATGCCACCAGCATAGCCTTTGCTCTTAAGAGAAAAAAAAAATCTAAAGCAAATATGTATGCAGAGGTACAACTGTTTTCATTTATACGGAACCTTTCAGCTCTAGTTCAAACAGGAAGTAATTCCAGAAAGTCCTATGGCCAGTTTATACAGGAGGTTAGATTAGATGATAACAGTCCCCCCCACCCCCACCCAAAAAAACCCAAACCAAACCCCAAATCATTCCAAGGAATTTTAAACTATATAGATACAAATACTGCCAAAGTACACCCCAACAGCACTTGCTGACTGTAATGATTCTTCTCAGTGGCAAAGGGCTGAAGCCCATTCATTTGTTGCAGATGCTGGACTATGCCCACCTTGAGAGAGGGAAGATGAAAGCCCCTTGCCTTTGCTGACAAAGGCATCAAATTGTAGCTGGAACAAGCACATATGAACGGTTGAAGCACTCATGCTTCAGCCAGCATTGAGGTATGTTGTGATAATTGGGCCTATAAAATTAGCCTAATTGTGAACTCAGCTGTAAAAAGTGAGTGAATGTGAATGAGAGGTCACAATAACCTATAACATGTTCATGGGACAAGATGCAAAAAAGATGGAAAGACTGAATTAGTCCAAATGAAAAGGTCTACTGATATAATTTCTACTGTGTTAAGATCATGCCTGGTAAACAAGGAAAGCCTAATTGTTGGACAAAAAATGTGAGTAGTTAATGATGTCCTGCGTAGCTTGTCTTTTTGCAGTCCTCAAAGAGACTTTGGAGGGAGAAAGCAGGGTACTGCTACACTGGCTAACTGGAAAAAAAAAGGGGGAAGGAGTAAGCTTCACCATCATGGCTGTTACCACCACCCCTACCTCTAAGTCTCCTGGACCTTTCTCCATCCTGATCCTGAGAGAGATCCCGCCCAGACCAGAGGGACCCAGGTGACATCACCACCTCCGCCAGCTCAATCCTGAACACCAATGGGGAGGTCAGACTGGCACACACCACCCATTGTCCTCTTCCTTCACCAGTTTATTTCTTCTTTCCAATCCCTCTTATGAGTTTGGTTTAGCCATCCTAGTCTGCTCTGCAACACTGCTGTAAGCCTTTGACCAGAAGCGAAGCAAAGTGCAATGCCCTAGAGAGAATCACATAGAACGTTGCCAGGTCTCAAAGTGGCTGGTAAGACTGAGTGCTGTACCTACATTTTTCAGCAGTGAGGTTGCAAGTGAGAGTGATCATCAGAAACAAACTGCATTCACTCTCTCTGCTATTTTCTCTCCCTCTTTTGTCCATCTTCTAGAAACTGGGATCGGACTTTAACAGTTCCAGCCCATCTCAACTGACTACTTTTTCCACAAAAAGGATAGTTACTACCATTTAAGAGACTGTCAAACAAGGTTTTTTTTTTTTTTTTTTTTAATTTAAAGAAAAAACACACCTCTCCAGCTGAAGGGAACAAGAGTTGTTAAAATGAAACACTTAAATGGCTTTTCCTTTTTCTCCCTGTAGCTTAATAAAAGGTTAAAAGAATGTTTAATGCTGTGCTTGACACGGTACTAAGCAGGCTGAGATCTCTATACAAAGCCCCAAACAGTGTTTACCACTGTTGAATGAGGGGGATACAGAAGCCATATGCACTAATGCTCCATAATAAAGTGATATAGGAAAGCCACTGAACTAAGAACAGAAATAGGAAAGCTGGAGTTTTGAGTTGAGGCAACATTACATAGAGCATGAGAGCACTCTATTGGCATGTCCACACCGCAATTGAAGGCGTGACTGCATCTAAAGCTAGCACAGGTATGCGGACCTAAATCTAGCTAGCATAACAGTTAAGACCCTGGGCTTTACGCCTGGGCTTCAGCACAGGTTAGCAATGTGATGAAGTGTCCAGGGGGCCGGTGCAGCCCCGTCTGAAGCCTGCCATTTCTTCATTATTTGTAGTCTAGATAATAGCTAGCATGGGTGTGCTTACCCTAGCTGCAGTCACACTTGATAGACATACCCCATGAGGATTAAGGCCTCTGCATACTGATCAGTTCACCCACCGTTTAAATACAGCAAATGTTTAAGACCAGAGGGAATTTGGACAGGATGCCAATATTAACACACACATTTGTACAGATTACCATGTCATTTGTGAAATTATTTCTTGGCCCATGCTCCACCAGTACGGTACTACCATGGACAGAGAGCCATGAGATCTGGGGGTTGGGGGGGGGGAGGGGGGGAAGAGAAGAGGGCAAAAACAAGAATATCTTGTTTCTTTCTTTAGAGGACGAATACAGCTCTACCCTCCTCGACTACCAACTGCATAAAAGTTTCCTCAAGTTATCCTTCCCTGAAGCCCTCCCTCCACAGAAGACGACAGCAGTCATGTGCACTGACCACTATACAACACTGCTTAAAAAGCAATTAAGCATTAAACACAGAGAGCCAAGTGGCCCTATCCATTTAGTTTTATTTACTAAAAAAAGATCAGTATCTATAAGTATATAAACAAATCAACTGTACATAATCCATCCATGGATAGTTTATGCTGCTTTCTTCCTGAAGATAGCATAGTAAAAAAACCAAACAAAAAGGTTTAGCACTACCATGTGTAAATGCAATCTTCAACAGTAACACATAAAAGCACCAAGTTTTATACTATCTTCCTGGATAGATTTCATGAGGCCAGACTATGGCAGTTCTACACAATTCATAATACTATCTTTGATAAAGTTTGTAGAATACTGAAAAAGTCATAGAAAAGTAACTCACTTCAAAAAGGAGTATATTTGCATATACAAAATTCTTAATAGAACCAAAAGTTCCAGATATAAATGTCAACATTCCTCAAGTTACTTCTGATTTATTAAATTAATACAACTGTTAGGGTAACAAGCTATTAGAAAAAAATACTGGCTTCCCTGTGCAGTTAAGACAAATTTTAAGCAATAAAGGTCAGAGTATAATAATTTAGCTCAGATTAAGACCACACTTTAAAAGACTGAAAATTCAGTCAAAGTTAGTCTACTTTTTTAGTTTTCTACTATCCACTTAGCAAGAAATATACATGTTGTATGAGATTTTAGGGTCCAGTTCTGCTTACATTGCAAGCATGGGAGCCCACACATCTTTGGGATAAAGTTGGTCCTAAAGCCATTTTTCTCATTGCAGATAATATTAAAAGTAGTAGATACTCCACACTACATTTGTATAAATATTACGCTGATTGAAAGTTACACATTACAGTTAACAATTTGATAGTTATAAAAACTGTATCAAGTGTCATTTCCACAGGAAAATAGCTCAGCTTTCATTAACACCATCACCATGTACTAGTGCAACTTCCAAGTCTGGCTTTAATGAATATACTGTGTTTTGTTTTTTTTAAATAAATAAAACAGCCAAGTTTTTGTAAAAATCTCAATTTGACAGAACTTAAAAAGGCAGTCCTATTTCTACTGTTTCTTTCACTACGGAAAATGTAAGTAAAACTGAATTATTGCAGGAAGTTAACAAGGACGTCCAGCATAAAATGTAGTATGACCGGACTAATGCCTACATCAAGAATATGTAGAATGGCTAACAGGCTATTGTTTCCCAAGGCTTTAAAGTTTCAGATTTGGTTTTGTATGGCACACAGAAGCCAAACCTCACCTAATGCTTCAAACCTGAACTAATGTTTCACATTACCACAGGAGCCACTTATTGACACTACATTTTTAAAGGTAAGGTGGTTGCTGATGACAGCATGTGGATTCAAATATAGAACATGGTGCATTATTCTGCTTTTGTTCTATGTGTAGTTCTTGACTAGTAAGATCAAGTTTCTGTCTGCATAAACTTCAGAGCACTTCCATCTCTTGACAAACTTGTGCAGAGTGATGCTATTTCAGCACACTTCTGTGTGCCAATGCAGGTAAGTAGGAGGCGTAATTATCGGGCAGCTGCAAAAAAAAAAAAAAAAAAAAAAGTTTGAAAGAATGATGAATCTTATTGATAACTGTTCTTCAGCTTATCTGTCTTTCAAGTTAAAACTATTGATTTATTCTACCCCTTCAGTTTGGTTATTTTTTTAAATTGTAGGCAAGATTCATTTCTAATAGCAATGGGATAAATTTAGCTCTTTCATAAAAACCAATATACTGCTTATGTGAAGACACACATTAGATGTAGATTTTTTTTTTTTTTTATTGCACTGTCTTCTGTAGGGAAAAACTGCTTTGCTACTAATACCTGAGCTCCTAGTTTGGAGAGATACCTATTCCTTAAACTAAAGTCATTCTTTGGCTGTAATTTGGCCAAGTCATCTTCGTTTTCACGTCTGAGTTTCTCTTGTTTTTCTGCTCTGTAAAACAAAATGGATTAAATTAAGTGATGCGCAAACCAGAATCTCTGTTAATCTGATTGTTAATTTTACTTCTAGTAACTAACAGTTTATAACGTTTACAGGTGTAAAACTGCAGGTTAACAAAAAGCTAAGAGACAAACATTTGGCAAGCCACACTAATTAGATATTCAAGAAAAACAGACTATTTACTGCAATTTTTTTATTTAGCATTTAGAACTTTATTGGAAAGTTACAACATGCTGACTCATTTTTTAAACAAAATTCAGACTATGCCTTTATCAGTTAAACAAGATTTGATCCCTTAAAATATATTAAGATTATAGCACAAAAAAAAAAAAAGAAGTGACAAACAACCTTACTAAAGAGACTGCTCAGCAGTCTTACAGAGTTAATAGCAATCAGGATTTGGTTTTATCACAGATTAAAGAACCAGTATTTGGCCATACAGTACTTGTTAGAGACAGCTCCCCACTCCCACTTATTTTCAACTTGAGCCCTTTCTGTAAAGAGTAAAAAAGTCTTGGAAGACTGAACTGTGTTTTACTGCTACATGTGATTGTGTTTTGCATGAAGAATGTGACAAAAGCCACATTAACAGAGACCTGTTAACAAGTTTTGGAAGGCAATGATCTTTTCAGTACACAAAATACAAGTCAAATAATTGCTTAAAACCATTATTAGGCAAAAATTCTTGACACCAACCAAAGAGACACTATTTAAGTGCTGCTCCTGTAAGTGAGATACGTGATCTAGTTTATACTGCAAGAATGTTTGCTTCAGGTTGAAAAGGAAACATTTTGCAATTACATGAAACTTCAGTTCAGTTTAAAATGCTATGACCCAACACAGTGCAACCGCTCTGAGAAAGATGAATGTTTGGTAGCTATTAAAAATTGTTACAAAGCATAAGTGTCATCATAAAATAGTTTACTGTAAAATCCTCGGCATGTTAGTATGTTTTCCAATCAACTGTATTGTCCAGTGCTAAGCATCGAGCTCTAAATACACTATAAATTCTTCAAGCTGATAAGTTGCTGATCAAATGCTCCCCACTTCTGGATGATATTTGCTATTCAAATTTCTTTTCTGAAAAAAACATTGTAGTGAGAATTATTGAAAACATGCTACAAGGAACCCTGACATTCAGGGTGCTTTATCAAACACAAAATGTTATCTTTTGAATTATATATTGGAAACACTGCACACATCTTGCATAGATCAGAAAAATTGGCAAGTCAAGTAAAAATATGTATCTGCTTCTGGTGACGGAATGTGCTCCACGTACTGACAAGAGCCTTATGTAGACTCTTCTTCTGCTCCTTTACCATCCAAAGCAGCTTCACATCTTGGTCACTATCTGTTAGCTCATGTACTCTATCTTTTGGAACCAAGTTTTCATCAGGTTTCAACAAGTTACGTTGCTGAAGTGGGATCTTAGATGCCCTCTTCCCATCTCTGTAGTGCCACCCCACCGGCTGGGAACAGAAACCCAAGCCAAGTTTGCCACATGCCAGTATGAAACCACTACCACCAGCTACTGTGGGAGAGATGGCTTTGGTTGAGAGATTTCATTCTGAAGTCACGGGCGTGTAAGATGTTGTAAAATTGTTTTTATATACAGACAATACATACAGAAATCTTCTATCTTTCACTTTACAGAAAAACTAAATTTAGTTCTGTAGCCACTGCAGTATAAGTGTCTATTTGCAATTCACTACAGACAGATTACATATACCAGTTTAGTGCCTCACATTTTAGCACTGACAATAAATGGTCTTCTGCCTAAACTACAATACTTTTGTTTGTGTAAGTTAATTTCTGTAACATACAACTATATAGCTAAGCAGCAGCACTGAGAGGGTAAAGGTGTTTTACTGTTCACAACAAGTGTATCAAATAAAAATATTCATCTGGTTCACTTGTAAGTTATCTGAATGAAGTATTCATAATACCTAGCTAGAACACATAATTAAACATTGTGAAACGTATTTAAAGATAAATCATCTTTGTATAAAAAAAATAAAATAAAAAAATAAACACACACATATGGAAAGAATGGACCTTATAGCTTTATAACTGTCCCATCCTTTAAGTGTCTGCTTCAAAAATGTGCCTGACCCTAAAGCCAGTTATATCTACTTCTATAGTCATCTCCATATTATCTGATTACTAGATTTTAATCCTCGCAACACCCCTGAGACAAGGAAGTATTAACCACCCCATTTTATAGCTGAGGAATTGAATAACTTGTTCAAGATTACATAGGAAATCTGTGGTTGAGATAGATATTGAACTCAAGGAGATTTTAGTCTTATGTCCTTCTAAACAGGATACTAGACTAAGTTTTTAGGAAAAACCTATCTAAAAAGCAGGCAGCTTTTTGTTGTTTTTTGGTTGTTGTTTTTTTTGGAGTTTACAAGTGGGTTGTATTTTCCAGCCATGCTGGATTTCTACATTTGTAGAATTAAACCCTAAACAAGTTTGTTATATATCAAAGTTCAACTTCACCTTCACTGTAGCGTTGTTAATGCCCTTTTGGTCACACACTACTAAGGGCTTGGCTACACTGGCGCTTTACAGCGCTGCAACTTTCTCACTCGGGGGTGTAAAAAAACACCCCCCCCGAGCGCAGCAGTTACAGCGCTGTAAAGCGCCAGTGTAAACAGTGCCCCAACGCTGGTAGCCAGCGCTGTAAGCTAATCCCCTCGTGCAGCGCTTTGAAGTTTTGAGTGTAGCCACGGCCTAAGTCCTAGTCTACACCAGGACATTAGGTCAGTATAACTACATTGCTCAAGTGTGTGAAAAATCTACACCCCTCAGAGACACAGTTAAGCCTGTGGTACAGACAGTGCTAGGTCGATGGGAGACTTCTCTCGTCGACCTAGCTACCGCCTTTTGGGGAGCTGAAGTACCTACATAGACAGGAGACACTCTCCCATCGGCATCGGTAGTGTCTCCACTGAAGCATTACCATGGCACTGCTGCTGCAGTGCAGCCATAGCTGTGTGTGTGTCGACATACCTTCAGTCGAAATCCTTAAGTTAGGGAAGTTACCTTCCATGAAACTCAGATGTCAGTGACAGTAAAAATAAACTTGAAATAAATCCAGTGTCTTGACAGGAGGCAATTTTTCTTCTAATAACTAGAAGGAGACTTTTCAATGTCCATTGCACTAGATAAGAATGGATACGAATTACAGTAGTGTTTTGATAGCTTCCCATTCACAACTAAAAGCCAAGATTTTCAGAAATAGGACCCTTAAGTTCAACTCTTCAGTAACCTGAAGGGCAGTGCAAGCTGTGAGCGCTCAGCACTCTTTAAATTATTAGGCTTCTAACGCCATATTTATGCACCTGTTTCTCTATATGGCTTTAGAAGCCCAACTTTAGGATCCTATTTTGAAAAAAAAAAAAAAAAAAAAATCAGTCTTCATTTGTCTTGCTTCTGATATTAAACCCAGATAATCTTACTTGACTCGTAAGTGGCCCCAGATATACTCTGCTCTATATTTTACTTTTGCAGTGGCAATTAAAAAGTATGCCATTACCCAAAAGCATGACTAAAGAATATGACAACATGCTACTTGTCTTTTCTTAACTAGTCACACCTACATAAAAAGGTCACCAACAAGCAGTTTTAGTTCAGAAGTGTGAAGTGCTAGTAGTAGTTTGTTTTTTTTAAATATACTTGGGCTTGTCTACACTCATTTCAGTGGAAACACAATCTATGACAATGGTAAGGATTCTCCTGTTGGCATAGGTGCTCTAGCTCCCCGATAGGCAGTAGCTAGGTCGACAGGAGTATTCTCTGGGGGTTAAGCCAGTTTATCTGCGTCACACAGGGGGTGTTTTCTCTCACCTCCCTGAATGATGTACTTATACAAAAGATAATTTCCTAGTGCAGGCCACGCCTTAGAACTTTCATTCAGCTGGAAGGAACTCTGTATTTTCTTCTTTAATATAAAGGTATGTTTTCAAGAGTTAGGACCAGCATGATGCCTGGGCAGTAGACATAAGCCAGTGTTTGCTTTACTCAATAACAGGAGGCAGGAGCATGTAATTCAGAGATGGAAAAAGCCACGAGCCACACAGCAGACTAAATTTTGACAGGAGTTGGTCCAATAAAAGGTATCCCCACCCCATCTCTCAAATAGACAATTGCAAATAGTTGTGTATTTTAAAAGGATAATGCCAACACTCACTACAGTGCAAATTTTAGGCACCCAACTTCAGATACTGAGATGGCCTCTTTTTCATAGATGCTGAGCATCTTCAACTCCAGTTGGCTTCAACTTTTTGCAGAATGAAGTTGTGAAGAGTATTTCTACTGTAGTAAAGTTATTCTTGCCTCATTCATTCCTGATAGTATATTGCAAAATACATTGACTACAAAGGCGTGGTTAAGGGGAGATTGTGCCAAAAGTCTAGAATCAGGTACGACATTGAACTATGTGTATGTTTAAATAAATAAATAAATAAATAAAATAGATTTCTAAGTTAATAAAGCTTTTAAAAGGACACCAATTCTCAGCTTTATATACTTACTCAGCTGCAGCTAGCTTTTGCAGTTTTTCCCTTTTCTTTGCAGACCAGTTAAGATCACCTCCTACAAACAGAAGTTATAATGATTTAGGAACTCCTGAAATATTTGTCTTTGTGTGGTATACTCCACTAAAAAACACCTCTATAACTTGAGAAAATGAAAGTCAATATACATATGGAAAAATCAGTAATATTGAGAGACCTTGGGATAAGACAAGACTACAATTTGATATGGCAGCTAAAAGTCAATGCATTTCTAGGCTGCATAAACAAATAGACATGTCATAGAGCAAGGACATAATAGCTATGGGTCTAGAATCTATTAGAGTGAATTCAGTCCTAAGTAACAAGTTGAGTTCACAGAAGTAGTAGTTTCTTCTAGCACTTAAAGATTTTTAGAAAGTTAACTATTTAGCTATCCCCTCACCTAAGCTATAATGTGGTAGGAACAAAAATTTAAAGGGATAATCACCCAAAAAGGAGAGGAATTTAGGACGATAATCCTAGCCCTAACAGCATGTAGTAAAGAAAAAAGTTTCAGGCTGAACATCAGAAACAGCTTTCTTGAGTGAAAAATGTTTTAAACCAAGGAAAGTGGTGAAAGCCCTACACAGCTTGGGGCATTTACACGTATACAGGATAAAATGCTAGCATGTCCTTGATAGAAACAACCCAATATTAGCAGCAAAATGGACTGAATGTAGCAGCTTTATCGTTATCCAACCCCAATGTTGGAAATACAATTAGACGTGCAACAACAGTCAAGGGGGAACGAAGATAATTTGCTTTCTGAAGAGCCAATGCAACTTTTACATATGCGAACACATAGCACTTCAACAGTTACTATGAGGTCTACAAAAGCAATCTGAAATTTTTCCAAAGAGGGATAGGGAAATGGTCACAATCTTACTCAAAGCCTAGTATAAATGACCAAATCAGATATCCATGTGCAGCTGTACTGTACTCCTTTAATATTAGTTAGTTCAACCTTATTAAGTACCAGGTATGTTAAAACTAGTGCTCAAGTTAGTTCAAAGGATAGGTTCTGAATCCCCTGCTTACCCTGACTATTGGGAGCATTCCTATTGATAAAGTTGAGGGAATTTTGATGGTAATCGTCAAAGGAAACTTTTATATTGAGGTGATTTAAAAATGTCTCCATTAACCTCCATTAAGAGGGTAAAATTTTTAATCTACAAAGAGTCGGGCCAGAACAGCTTCTGTTACCCTGTGTAATACTAGTTAGAGAGGAAAAATTTAGATCATTGTTGTAACTAAAATTACTGACTCAAACAGAACAGAGGAAAATATGTAGAGAGACAATATAAACATGCACCTACCAGTGAGGTGATTCACAAAATACAGCATGACTACAGCTATTAGTGACACTAGAAAAGCAGAAGAGAGTTATAGTCAGCAAGGTTACTGTGAGGGGAGGAAAACCAAACTCTTACCCTAAAATGCAATTAAGTAACAGTCAAATCTTTTAGGTAGCAGTGTTGACAGACGTTGAGATTTTTAAAAAAAATGAGCTAAGTGAGTTAGGAGCATGTCCTAGTGACATGCTCCTAACTCACTTAGCCACTTTGAAAACACCACCTAGAGTGTTTAAAGCAAGATCAGGAAAATGGTCACTTAACGGGGGGGGGGGG
This sequence comes from Terrapene triunguis, assembly GCF_002925995.2. Classification (NCBI taxonomy): domain Eukaryota; kingdom Metazoa; phylum Chordata; order Testudines; family Emydidae; genus Terrapene; species Terrapene triunguis. The sequence goes on along the minus strand of NW_020664439.1, from coordinate 28,759,488 downwards.
GGGGGGGAATCTCTTTCCCTGAAGATCCCCTTTTAGCATAAGTAGTGTGTTTCAGTGCTACCTAAAAAGGTTCTAACTATACTAAATATCCATCTGACCTCATTTTCCCTCTCAAAAATTTCTTCAGTACCCAGTATAGATTATATAAAGTCCATTGAGAGTAAATGATCAATACTCCAGTGAGAATTAAATTAATTACTTTCAACATCAGTTTATAAAACAAGCATCCAACTATCAATCTACACAACAGAAAGTATTCACTGACGTGGCTACAAACACACTGAGCATTAAGGAAAAAATGTCATGTGAGCTCCCCAATATTCAGGGGCCATAAGTTCCCACAGTAATGTACTTACAGCAAATACAAGCACTGAAGAAGACTTCTAGAAACAGATACCCTCGAGAATCCAGTATCGTACCAGCTGCTATGGCAATAATTGCCAGACCCAGATTTTGGATAGACTGCATACTAAAACACAGGGTAAACAATCTTGTTATCCACATTAAAAATAATAAAAAAAAATTCCCCATGTAAAGAAGCCAACATGCTTAAGGTCTGAAGAGTACCTAGAATTTCCTTATTTGCATTTATAAGTACAACTACAAGAAAGACACTGTACACTGGCACAAGCTGCATCATGGCATACAGAGGCAGATATGCAACAAGTACATTCTCTAATTGTACAAACTGCACCCACAAATCTGAGGGCAGAATCAAGTTCTACATCTGTGACCTGTTAATTTTGCCAGTAATCCTTGAAATGTGAAAAGCAAAAGCTATTTTGGAGACAGTAATTTCAGAAGAATGAAAACGTATTAGATTTGTTTGATATCAAAACAAGCATATCTTGAAGAATTTGAGGACTGTTCCTAGCTTGAGTAATTTTATAAGATATGTTCATTGCAATGAAACTATTAGCAGCCACTCTGGAATAAGCTACTCAAAATTTAAATAGTGGTTCTGTATTTGGAAGTACCCGCTGTAGACCTCCCCTGGGAGACAAATATATAAATACTTACAAGCCATAAGCAGTTCCCAGCTGATGTTCCGGAACAACAAATGCTACCATTGGCCACAAAGCACAGGCAAGCAGTGAATAGGCTACTCCTAACATACACTGTTGAAAACAAGATTAGAATATAAATGTTATATTATATATATGCTGGTGTTAAGGTACTAAAATGTAGTACTTGGTATATAATTTTAATAAAAGGATGACATTTCTGTCAACCGCTTCCTATGAGCGTAAGCCAAGAAGAAGTGGTTTGGCAACAAGTTTCTGGGTGAGCTTTGCAGAAGCAGAACCAGCCAGTTAGGAAAAAAGTTTAATTATGTATATATACACACACACACACACAGAAAAGCCAATTTATTACAAAACACACACCACCCACAAGCTGAGTGGTTAAATTGTACGGATCTTTAACAACTCATGGTGGAAGCTCTGAATTGGGGAATTAATATTAAAAAAACCCCATGGGTTTCTGAACAGTACAATCAAGCACCAATGAAACCTTTACACCAATCACCACATATGCCACGTTTTACAGGAAGTTTTTAGACTATCCTCATACCAATAAGAAAAGAATTACAAACTCTTCTCTCCTACCACCTGGAAAGCCAGGTGCCTTAGTAAAAGTCCACTGTACAGGCCTTCAGAGGAGTGAACATGTTTTAATGATATCCAAGTTGGATGAAATAGCTTTTCAGCACATAGCATTACTATTTTAAGGCCCGACAGATATCAAAACAAGTACTGTGTCACACTGGAAAGCAGGAAAACATGCTGCTAACCCTGATGGGTTGTTAGGTATTGATCTTCAGTCCGTCACTGCTTTAGGACTGACTTTTTTGAGCCTCAAACAGTATGTCTTGGGAAGGTGGCATGGACAGAAGGTGGGGGTTTTCTGGTTGTCTCTTCACACACACAGGCCCAAGTCAATCAAATGGGTGCGTGAAGCTGTTTAGGGGTTTCAGGTATTTGTACACAACTGCCAGAACAGAAGACAGCCGATCATAGAATCACAGAACTAGAAGGGACCTCAAGAGGTCATTTAGTCCAGTCCCCTGCACTTGTGGCAGGACTAATTATCTAGACCATTCCTGAGAGGTTCCACAACCTCCCTATGCAATTTATTCCAGTGCTTAACCACCCTGACAGTTAGGAAGATTTTCCTAATGTCTAACCTAAACCTCCCTTGCTGCAATTTAAGCCCATTGCTTCTTGTCCTATCCTCAGAGGTTAAGAAAAACAATTTTTCTTCCTTCTTGTAACAACTTATTACATACTTGAAAACTGTTTTGTCCCCGCTCAGTCTTCTCTTTTCCAGACTAAATAAACCCAATTTTTTCAATCTTCCCTCATAGGTCACGTTCTCTAGACCTTTAATCATTTTTGTTGCTCTTCTCTGGACTCTCTCCAATTTGTCCACATCCTTCCTGAAATGTGACACCCAGAACTGGACACAATACTCCATTTGAGGCCTAATCAGCACGGAGTAGAGTGGAAGAATTACTTCTCATGTCTTGCCTACAACACTCCTGCCAATACATCCCAGAACGATGTTCACTTTTTTTTTGCAATAGCATTACATCTAGCCTAGTATCTCATTTACCAGTAGCCAATACCAGAGGAAAATGCAAGTATATTCCAGGGGCAGACTGGGGAAAGCCTCAAACCCTGGGAGCTTTTTCCTATAGCTGCCAGCTCCATGCAAGTAGTAGGAGGCTGCTGCAGAACTGCAGTCTTACAACCCACCCTCTGCCCCCTACCAGATTCCAAAGGAGCATAGGAATTACCCTAATGGATCAGACCTGAGATAACAGTTCTAGAATGACCTACCAATAGGGGAAGTGTCCTGCTAACCTCCCACACCCCCAGTGGTTGGCTTGTATCCTGAAGCATAAAGGCTTATAATCTTTATAAAAGTTTGCTTAGCTAATGTAACTGGGGTGCTCATTAGCCAGAAGTGTCTAATCTGGTGTCTAATCCTACTAAGCTGTCTATGTCTACACTACCGCGGGATCAACACTATTGCGATTGATGCACATGGGGTCAATTTAGTGGGTCTAGTTAAGACCCGCTAAATCGACAACAGATCGCTCTCCAGTCAACTCCAGTTCTCCACCGGAATGAGATGAGTAAGGTAAGTCAACGGGAGAGCGTCTCCTGTCGACCCAGTGTGATGTAGACACTGCAATAAGTGGACCTAAACTACATCGACTCCAGCTACGTTATTCATGTAGCTAAAGTAGCATAACTTCGGTCGACTTACCGTGGTAGTGTAGACATAGCCATAACTTCAAGCAGATAATCATGTTGTGCAAAATATTCCCTAACTTCACTTTTAATTTCTGTTTCATGTAGCGTTCCCTTGTTCTTGTATTCAAAGAGAGTAAACAGGAGTGCCTGATTAACTTTCTCTATGCCATTCATTATTCTCTCTCTCATATCTCCATGGTGGTGGACTAGTGGGCACAGTGCCAGCAATATGGTCAAAAGAGCATGATAAATACAATTTATCATATGGCTATCAGATAAGATCACGTACGTACACAATTAAAGTCATTATTACTAGTAAGAATTACCATAGCAATCCAAGGGTTCCAGAAAGTAAAGGCCAACATAACGTGAGAAGCAAGGGTTGCCACTACAGCAAACATAACCCAGATAATATTTCTTCCAAGTTTATCCACCAGGAATCCAAAGACAGGGGACATGGGTGCTGATATGATATATACAATGCTACAAAGAAGTGATAAAGATAGTTTGAAAACACATTTATTCTACATTTTAAACCACAAGGCAACTTCTGTCTTTCCATCATGAAGCATCACTATCTACAACACCAAATTCCCTCTTCACTGTGGAGCCCCCATGCTTGAATTGTTCTGGGATGCTTGAGTGCATAACAAATACATTCCCTCTCCAAAAATAAATATCAAAGCAGCATAATTAGTGTCTGGTAGTTGAGGGACAGGGGCAAATTTAGTGTTCACCACCTTGATAATTCAGGGATCAGCCTCAAGAGAAGAAATCTAGCCCACTTGTATTGCAGAAAGGTGATTAGCCATTTGTAGAAGTCAGAAGGGCATCAGCCCAGAGACCAAGATGTCTAGGTAGCCAACAGTGTGGTCTACTGGTTAGAACACAGGAATGATTTAGGAGCGATGGATTCTGTTTCTGGCACTAACGGTCACTTGTATGATGTTGAGCAACTCATTCACCCTCTCTGTTTCCTCAGTCTACCTCACGGATTTGTTATTATACTTTAGTTTGTTGATTGCTGAGTACTATATAGCTACAAAGCATAATTAGCCTGCTTTAATAAGCTCTGCTTGGGAAAGGAGTGCTTCTCAGTCCATGACTCCTCTAACAGTTGTCACAAGGCAGATCTTTCCTTGTCTAAACAAAGCCCCATGATTCATTTTTATAGTCTGGACTTCCCACAATGGAGGGACTGATGCTCCTTGATAGAATAGCCTACCCATGCCCCCGGGAATGCATTAGTCATACAGCACAACACAAATATGTCTGAAGACAAGATTTTTGGGAAAGACTCTCTACTGTCTCCCTAGACTAACATGTGACTGACATGCTCTTACATAAAAGCCTTTAATCAAATAAATTGGCAGGCATACCTGTTAATTGCACTTGCTTCTTGAGAAGAAAATTTGAATTTCTCAATGAAGAAAACCCTAAAGTAAAATCCATACAGGAGTTTTAGAATTTTTTTACCCATTTAAAATGTTACCGTTTTAGCTTAAATTTGAAAGTGAAAATAGGAAAAAATTCAAATTTACTAATTTTTTTTTAAAAACAGTTTGACATAAACATAAGAATGCATGTTACAGAAAAATGAAATCTCCCAGAGAACATAGATACTGCATATAGAATTTCATAAGGTATTTAGGAGATGGATTTCTATAGTAGAAGGTTCTAAAAATGTTTTTTTCTACATCAGAAGAAGTCATCAAAAGCACAACTCACTGGTGGCTAACCTAGTGATGGCACAGCAAGGACCAAGCCTCTGTATTAGACCGGCCAAAGCAGGACCTTTTGGAGATGATGCATAAGCAAAATGGAAAAGCCGGACAACTATCTTAGCTTGGAGAAGTCTGATGGTTAATGATGCTTAGTCAAATCTCCACTTAACATGACAGTGGAGAACACTAAATGGCAGCCTTCCATGGCTCTTGCTGCATTAAGATTTCAAGTTTTAAGTAACCCAATTCCAAGTTTTAGGTAACAAAAGTAACATGCATTACACCAGCTCAACCAATGCTAAAACCTAAAGTGTATTTTTAAGAAAGTGCAACAGATAAGAAAATCCACATCACAACTCTCAAATGGTAAGAGATGGCACAAGTAATGTCACTGAAGAAACATCAAAAGCAGACTAACAGGCAGAACTGCTACAAAAACGTTTCCTAATGATTTCTTGAAAAATAAAACAGCAATAATTTTTTTATTTTAAATATATCTTTAAAAATTTACATTGTCTCTACAAGGAGTTCTGTCCGTTAACTTTGTGCCAAACTGGTATGGTATGTTAGGAAGTGATGTTTCTGATGCAGCTGTTTATATTTCATTTAAAAAGGGAGGGTGGGGGAGAGAAGAGAGAGACACTTACTTCCCAAGTCCAATGAAAGGAAACACAGCCGCATAATAACAAACACAGATTATAAATATGAGCCACAAGGACAACGAGAAGTCTTTCACATCAGTTAATTTAATCACTTCACCTTCAGAAAGAAAGACAGATATTGGGATCAATGCAAGTTATTTATAGATAAGTTTAATTTTTTTTAAAGATGAATAAAACTAAACACATTGTAGAACTGAGCATTCATGTAGTTAGATTTTGTATGATAAATATAATCTCACTATATAATAAATTATGCAAGAGGGAGCTAATGACAAGTTTCAACTAGCATTTTCATTGATCCTGTCTTAACGCTATAGAACTGCCAAAACTGAAGACCAAAGTCCAATGTATTCCATGGCAAGCTAGACTTAAATTCTGCAGCACGGTCCCTAGAGTCAGACAGTCTGGTTTAGCAGAGTGGAACATCTGCAACGACTTCTATTTAAATAAAGAAGTTGTCAATTGAAAAAAGTGAAATTTTGCTGCAACCCTGAACTACGGAGAAGTGATTAAATGTGGGGAGAGAGCAAAACAAATTATTTCCAGTATGCCTCAGATTTTTGTATAGACAACACATCACTACAGATTGTTGGGGGAAGATGTATACTCAGGGCCGCCCGGGGGGGGGGGAGGGCAAGTGGGGCAATTTGCTCCAGGGGCCCCGGAGCAGGGTCCTTCCTCGCTCCAGGGGCCCCG
>NW_020664439.1:28747921-28753133 GCF_002925995.2 Terrapene triunguis | reverse complement strand
TCCAGGGGCCCCGGAGCAGGGTCCTTCCTCGCTCCAGGGGCCCCGGAAAACTCTTGCGGAGCCCGGGCCCCCGGAGCTTCTTCCGTTCCGGGTCTTCGGCAGCAATTCGGTGGCGGGGGGTCCCTCCGCTCCGGGACCCGCTGCCGAAGTGCCCCGAAGACCCGCCGCCAAAGACCCCAGGCCCCCGGAATCCTCTGGGCGGCCCTGTGTATACTGGGTGTAACCTGTGTAAAACAAAGTTGGACTCTTTACACCTAGACAGCACAGGAGGCTTTTGAGGTTGCAGGACACATATTAGCTGGATGTTTCTATTAATAAGCAGTTATTAAATAGCTACGGCTTACATTTATATGGTCTTCATTTCAGCATTAGCCCTGACAGAGTAAAACATGGGGCATGAACTGTCCTTTCTGTAGGCTCTAGAAGGGGACATTGCATCCAGTTTTCACTCATGTTTTCGATCATGACAGCTAGAAGCAGGGTTTGTTTTGCAGCAAGGAGAGGATGAGAGGTGGTAAAATCAGAGCACCGGGAGCCTGATATGACTAATGGACAGATAACTGGATTTTAAGTTTAAAGGGTATTTTGTTCTAGAGTGAAAGATATGAATCCAGGTTACATACACACTTCTAAGTAACTGATCTAGTACTATAGATGAACATACTATGCAAATTGAGCGTTTTAATGATTTTTATCACTCACCAGTTTTTCCTTGCTCTTTACAAAGGATTTTTTCTGCTCTCTTGTCCAGATAAGCGAGAATTAGTGCACAGATTAGTGAAAAGATACATGTTACACCACCTGGAAGAAGAGAAGGAGTTCACTGTACAGTAGTAACTCCAGAAAGGACTTAGATCGTGTATGTTTTACCATACACCTCTAAACAGAACAGACCAGTCTAACAATTGCAGAGTTTACTATGACCAAACACCAGTTGCTAGCATTATAAAACTAAGTGGACTAATTCAAAGTCTGAAGAATGTAAAGATATTTTGGCTTACTAAACACTACCTTATACAGACACCACCTCAAAATCTTTTATCTTTCATTTTCAAAAACAAGTGTTGCAAGTACAATTGTGCCTGTATTTGATTACAGATAACTGCACTTTATCTAGAAATATAGTTACGTGACTCCACGCACAAAACAGCAGTTACAGGATAGTGAGTGCAATGCGTGAGCAATTCTGCACCAAAAGTTAGTTGTACTTGGAATATCAGAAGCAAAGCTCAAGCCCAAATATAAGCAGGAGCAATGTCTTAATACCCATGGTTTGGTTTTGTGGGGGGGGGGGAAAAGGGGACAAAGACCTCACCCAAGTGGAAATTTTCTCTCTTCAGAGTACAGATGAATAAACATGTACAAGAACTTTGACATGCTGCCTTTCTGAGGGACAAGGGATGCACATAGTTCAATGGAAGATTAAAAAAAAAAAAAATCTACCCATGATTTCCAAGCATATGCAAGACATGAAGGCCATTATACATCCCCATAATGAAGACTAACTTTGGTTTCAGTTGCTGGCTATACACACCATAATACACCACTAACTGTCAATCAAATGTGAGAACTACCCAGATGTTGACTTTGCTTAAAATCTTAACTTATTGCTGGCCATGAAGACTTACCTTGCCAGTTATACTGCTACTCTCAGACTGATCTATAGTTTATTTTCAACACTATCAAGCAAATTTTCAGCTGAAGAACTTATAATAACTCACTCATTTAGCTTTTTCTAGTTCATGCATATTCTTTAAAATGTTCAGTGTATGTTGCTTATGTCATGTAGCATTCAGGATTTTCAGACGTGTTATTGATGACTTTTTAAAAAAATATTTACTAACCTATCATGAGTGTAAATCCAAGTGTACTGTGACCTGTAGAGCCCAACAGATCTTGAACTCTGGAGTATATCCATCCCATGATATTCATATTCACAGTGCTCCCCTAGACAGAAAGGACAGTCATGAAGAATATTGCAGTTTACAATTCTATTATAGTTTTAAAAGGATCAGCTCAGGTGAACAGTTTAAGTTTCACCAATTTCCCAATAAATATAAAAGCCATCTAAAAAAGAATGGATCTACAAAATAAGCTTGATTTATGCATCCCAAGGTATAAAATTAAAATTGCAACTAGTACAAGAATTTAATAGGTTCAAGATTACAAAGATAAGAATCCAGTCACATACAAAGTTTCAGAAGAAACCCGTATTAGATGTTTCTGCACTAGCAGCAATACCACCATGAAGTCTATATTATACACTGCAACGACTTATGTGTTATATGTATGATTTGTTTAACCCATATTTTAAGTAGACTTCAGGAGGACATGTCTAACCAGAGCAGAAGATAGTCCTCCCAGAACAAGGGATATTCCAATGCTCTGTTAAGGGAAGGCTGGAAAAGGAAAAAGAAAAAAGGAATTTTTTGCCAGAAGCTGGGAATGGGCAACAGGGGATTGATCACTTGGGATTACCTGTTCTGTTCATTCCCTCTGGGGCACCTGGCATTGGCCACTATCAGAAGACAAGATACTGGGCTAGATGGACCTTTGGTCTGACCCAGTATGGCTGTTCTTATGTTCTTAATACAGCCGATTCTTATTTCCTAGCCCAAACAGAATGAACAGCAGGCCCATCGTTGGATGGCAGGTCAGATATATTTATATAAAGTCCATAAAATACTATTTTAATATTTCTATACTGAACAGTTATGTTGTAGAGTAAGCACAATTAGAAGCTCAGGTCCCAAATCAATTGATGTATATTGCAAATTAAAATGCAAAAAAACCGCAAGCAAAATTCAGCCAAGTTGACACTCATCGTGTATACTGCAAGAGTAAAGTCTGTTGTACATTTTAAAAATTCACCCTTGAAGGCGGCAGACATTACTGCCATTCCTGTCCTGCCTTTGTAGGCAGTATTAGTTTTCACCAGGGCCTCTTCAGAAGTTTGACAGTTAACACCTCAAGGAACTGCTGTGTCCTGGTGGTTACATCATGCAAACTGTAATGCACAACATCCACGTTGGAGTTTAAAATGCTCTCTTATCAGATTCTTCGTAAATGGAGTTTTGGCAATTTTCCACCAGTGCATCCTGACCTCACCACACAGTTCCCACTTCCAAGGAGTGGAAAGTCGAATTTTAAACATATGATTATATAAAAAAAAAAAAAAAAAAAAAATTGTGTTTATAGGTCTTCATACTTACAATTCTGGCCATGCTAAGTTGTAATCCAAACACGAGGTTTAATTCCTTGCCTTTAAACCAACTGACAGCATAGGCATTTTGTGCTACTGCTAAGGATTCCCCACCAATTCTAAATGAGGGAAAGAGAAATATATGTAAAAATGTAATCTGAACACCTGTTGTGATATAACAATTCAGTACACTGAATTGACTTCAGTTTGTGTAGTGCTGTGTAGGTTCACTTGAATTTTACATGCACACATCTAATGTAACATGAATCATAACTAACAAACGTGTAGGAAAGGCAATGGTTTTGCATTTTGAAGACTATAGCAAAAAGTGGAAAAGAATAAGCTGAAGTATATGAAAATGGATTTGGTTGTGCAAAGAGAGCAAGTGAAGACAGCAGAGGCAAAAGTGAACTAAGTGAGATTGCAGCACCTTCTTAGCGGAGATGGAATTGTGTAAGCGCCAAGGGGTGATGACTGAAGTTAACAGAGCCAGGATTTCACAAAACTAAAGTATGTGTTTATTGTTGCTCATCTACAGTATGTCATGGATTGTCAAACTTTTTCATACTGTCGATCACACCTTAATAAAGGTATCTTATAGCCCACCTCTTTTCATTTTTGATCCTGCAACACCCCAATTATTTACATGTTAAATTGTATTAAATGCTAAAACACATTACTTTTACAACTGGAGACAAGGAGCACCAGCACCTCAGCGCTATTCAGATCTTTACAGACGACCGCTTGGCCTGCTGGTTATGTATGGTTTAGTTATTGTTTAAATTAAGTAAAGACATTAAATACAGCACTGAAACATTAGAAAGTCATTTCTAATTCTTTAATAAATTTAGGAATGCAATTGCAACCCTTTGCAGACCTCACTGAAGATATATCAAGACCTAAGTATGTAGGCTGTGGGAGCACAAGTATGCTAGGCACTTTGCAGAACACAGAAAAAGGTGGTCATGCCTCTAAGTGCATACAATCCAATGTTGACCTTTTACCTAGACTTACCCAAATACAAATCTGCCAGCTTCCATTAGCCAAAAAGCATTAAATAGAGCTCCCGTCGCAAAGATCACCTGTAAAATAGTAACATTTAAACAAAAAACAGAACAAATTTTAACAACCCAACTTTAAACTAAAATGATTCTGGAACATCAAACTACACAAATCACATACCACGTGAGCTAACAAGCTGTTTTTTGCTTTGTGTTTTTTTTTTTTTTGAAAGCTAGCAAACATATGGAACTTTGCAATATTTTAATGCTTAATGTGCTGCTAATGAGCATTTAAATACACACATTTGTAAGTATGGACAACACTACCTAGGAAATTTAGTCAAATGCCTATTGATGAATATCCAGTTGTTAACTGATGCAAATTGAATTTCTGTTTAAGCATTTAAGTTTAAAAAGCTAAAAAGAAAGCAAGTCTCTTTGTAAAAGTATTCTTCATACTAGCTGCTGAAGGCATCCTAAAGTGTGAATGAACATTTGAACCTATGGAAAGGATTTTTTTTTTTTTTTAAATAAATTACTAATTATAGTCAGTCCCTGTCACTAATAGGTTATCATGCACAGAATATGGATTAAAGCATTACCTAGTTACTATAGTTTCAATATAAACAAGCTAATAAACTTGAAAACTGCTACAAAATCCTTATAAAAATATTGTTTGCAAAGTCTGATTAATTGTACCCAAACCTACAGCAGTTTATGTATATGCAGTATTCCCATAACTAAAAATATAGGAAATATAAAACTGTGAAATAGTTTTTCCTAGCTTAAAAGGAGCTTAATTATTGGCCATGTTATCGGATTACCCCTCCCGGCAGGAAGATGGACACAAGTTACTGCAAGGCCACGTGGGAGAAAGGATGTTTACGGGGCACTGTACTTTACCACTACATAGAGTCAATCAGAACTACTACAGAACATACGCACCCGATGTGCTCTATGTTTTAAGGCCGTGCAGGTTTCAGGTAGAAGGGAAGAATCAGGACAACTG
>NW_020664439.1:28688676-28712921 GCF_002925995.2 Terrapene triunguis | reverse complement strand
GCGGTGCTCGGCCGGGGGCCTGGGGGCCGGGGACCGGCAGTGCTGGGCGGGCCGGGGGTGCTCGGCCGGGGGCCCGGGGGCCGGGCACCAGCAGTGCTGGGCGGGCCGGGGGTGCTCGGCCGGGGGTTGGCCCGGGGCCGGCACCCCAGAGCCCGAGCCGACCCAGGCTGGAGACGCCGGGGGGGCCAGACTGGGCCGCGCCTCCTCCCCCCACACCCCCCTTACCTGCTTCAGGCTTCCCGCGAATCAAATCTTCGCGGGAAGCAGGGGAGGGGGCGGAGTTGGGGCGGGGACTTTGGGGAAGGGGGCGTGGGCGGGGCTGGGGAGGGGAAAAAAAGAAGAATGATATGAACACTCAGCATAAAATTGAGAAGTTGAGAATAAAATTAATCAAGGAACCAAAGGACATGAAGAGAAGAGATTCCTGAATTGCCTATCCACCAGTGCTAGGAGCCTGGGTAACAAACAAGATGAACTGGGATTGCTCAGTTATGAGCAGAAAATGTGATTTAGTTGGCATTACTGAAACCTGGTAGGATGATGCCTATGATTGGAATGTTAAAACAAATGGTTATCGTCTATTTAGGAAGGATCAAGTGAGCAAAAGGAGAGAGGGAGTGGCATTACCTGTTTCCCAGTCACTGATAACTCAGAAGAAAGCAATCTTGAATGCTTATAGATTAATGTCCTAACACATAAAGCACAAGATGGGGTATTACAGTACAGACCCGTTTACGCACGAATCCGCTTAATGCGCGGTAGCACCATGCCTCCCAGTGCTACCTATTTAACCCGCGAGACTCGTTAACACGCGCTACAGATTTGCTCACTAACTCACTGACATAGAAATCGACAGGAAGTGCAGAATGGAAACATGTTGTACATCTTTACCGCCGACGGGGGTGGGGGGTTGGGAAGGGGCAGCAACGTTAAAGCGCAGCCATGGCAGGGCTTTAAGGACGGTCCTTTGCTGCGGCAGCGCTTTAAGGATCCTCAAAGCACTGCCGCAGCAAAGGACCATCCTTAAAGCGCTGCCGCTTGCCCCTTCCCTACCAGCAGGGCCCTACCAGCAGGGCCGCTGACAGGGGAGGCAAAAAGGGCAGGAACGTTAAAGCGCTGCCATGGCAGCACTTTAAGGATAGTCCTTTGCCGCGGCAGTGCTGGGCCGCCGACGGGGTGGGGGGGCGCCGCAACGTTAAAGCGCTGCCGCAGCAAAGGACCCTGCAGCACTTTAATGTCCCTGCCCCTTTTGCCCCCCCTCGGCCGCCGACGGGCAGTGGGAGGGCAAAGGGAGCAGCTGGCCCGGGGCCGGCGATTTAAAAGGGCCCGGGGCTCCGGACGCCACTACCGCAACAGCGGCATCCGGAGCCCCGGGCCCTTTAAATCGCCACGGGAACCCCGGGCGGCGTGGACCAAGCGGCCTGGAAGGGCTGGCTGGGGGATGCTGACCCCCTAACCCCGCCCCTTCTTCCCAAGGCCCCGCCCCTTCCGAGGGCCAGAGCCGCCTCCGTACCGGTAAGTGTCCTGAGTTACTTTCACCCCTGTGTAGTTATAATAATGTTTTAATTAGATTACATATTTGATTTTATATTCTTGCAAAGTGCCATTAACAGATAGGCCTGCAGTATTTGGGACACTGTGAATATGTATGTAATCCTAGATAATTATACATGTATATATAGATATCTTAAGTTATTTCAGCATGGCCCTCTTAACCCGGGGTCTGTTAACACGCGATCGTGACAGCTTGACTCCCGACATCCGCGTGTAAACGGGTCTGTACTGTAGTTGGTGTCTGCTAGAGACCACCAAATCACACTAGGGAACAAGATGACCAGCTCCTTACACACCTATCTATAATGTGTAGGAAAAAAAGCTGTGTGATCACTGGGGACTTCAATTTGAGTGACATATGCTGGAGGTCTCATGTTGCCAGTATTAAAACATCCTTCGAATTTCTAAACACAGATGACAATTTCCTAACTCAAAAAATGAAGCAGCCAACTCAGGGGAATTCTTTATTAAACCTTATTTTAGCAGATAAAGAGGAACTGATCACAGAACTAAAAATCAATGATGGCTTAGGTACAAGTGATAGTGGCTTGATCACATTTATAATGTGCAAGCCCAATCAGCTTAGCTTGGAGGAAGAATGTAATAAAAAATATTAATGATAAATGGGATAATTTAAGAACATCTTACTAGATACCTAAAAAAACATAATCCCACAATCAAGGAAGAAGGCTGTTCTGGTTAAAAAATAAACTACCTGCATTAGCAGGGAAGTGAAGGCAGCTATAAAAAACAAACAAATATATATATAACAAATGGAAGAAAGGGGAAGTTGATATAAATGAATATAAGTTCAGAATTGTAGAAAAATGATAAGGGAAGCAAAGGGACACTAAGAGAAATCTATGGCCAGCAAAGTTAACAAGAAAAAAGAGTTTTAAAAATATATTAGAATCCTGACTATGGTATTGGTCCCTTACTAGATGGAAAAGGTAGAATTATCAATAATAATGCGGAAAAGGCAGAAGTGTTCAATAAATATTTCTGTTCTGTAATGGGGTGGGAGGACAGATGATATAGTTTCATCATATGGTAGTGATACTACTCTTTCCATTCCACTAGTATTTCAGGAGGATGTCAAAGAGCAGCTACTAAAGTTAAACATTTTTAAAACAGCAGGTCCAGATAACTTGCATCCAAGACTTTTAAAAGAGCTTGCTTAGGAATGCACTGGACAATGAATGTTGATTTTCAATAAGTCTTAAAGCACTGGGGAAGTTTCAGAAGACTGAAAGAAAGCTAATGTTGTGCCAATTTTTAAAAGGGGTAAATGGGATGACCCAAGTAATTATAGGCCCATCAATCTGACTTTGATCCTGGGCCAAGATAATGGAGCTGCTGATATGTGACTCGATTAATAAAGAATTTAAGGAGGGTAATGTAAATTAATGCAAATCAACATGGGTTTATGGAAAATAGAGTCTATCAAATTAACTTGATATCCTTTTTGATAAGACTACAAATATGGTTGATAAAGGGAATAGTGATGACATAACATACTTAAGACTTCTGTAAGTTATTTGACTTGGTATCTCATGACATTTTGATTAAAAAACTAGAATGTATAAAATTAACATAGTATACATTAAACGGATTAAAAATTGGCTAGCTGATAGATCTCAAAATGTAATCATAAATGGGGAATCATCATAAAGTGGGCATGGTTCCAGTGGGGTCCTTCAGGGATCAGTTCTTGGCCCTACACTATTTAACATTTTTATCAAATGACCTGGAAGAAAACAGAAACTCACCACTGACACAGTCTGCAGATGACACAAAAATTGGGCAAGTGGTAAATAATAAATTGATTCCTTGATTCAGCATGATCTGCATGACTTGATAAACTGGGGACAAGCAAGCAGTATGAATTTTAATACAGCTAAATGTAAATGCATACATCTGGGAGCAAAGGACATAGGTCATATTGACAGGATGGGAGACTCAATCTGGGGAGCAGTGACTGAAAAAGATTTGGGGGGTTGTGGTGGATAATCAGCTGAACATGAGCTCCCAATGTGACACTAGAAAGAGCTAATGCAATCCTGGGATGCATAAACAGGGGAATCTTGAGTAGGAGTAGAGAGGTTATTTTACCTCTATATTTGGCACTGGTGCGACCATTGCTAGAATACTGTATTCAGTTCTGGTGCCCATAGACAAGAAGGATGTTAATAAATTGGAAAGCGTCAGAGAAGAGACAAAAGAATGATTAAAGGATTGGAAAACGTGTCTTTTAGTGACAGACTTAAGGAAATTAGTTTATTTAGTTCTACAAACAGAAGGTTAAGGAGTGACTTGATTTAATAATTGGCTCTTCAGTCTAGCAGAGAAAGGTATAACACAATCCAATGACTGGAAGTTGAGGCGTAAATTCTTAACGATGAAAGCAATGAACCATTGGAACAATTTGCCAAGGTTCGTGGTGGATTCTCCATCACTGACAATTTTTAAATCAAGGTTGGATGTTTTTCTAAAAGATCTACTCTAAGAATTATGTTGGGAAAGTTCTATGAGCTGTGTTATACAGGCGGTCAAACTAGATGATCACAATGATCCATTCTGGCCTGGAATCTGTGAATTTGTCCCCAGTCTACAACTGGCTTTGCATGGGCAGACCCTTGTGTGTACAACAACAACAATTGCAGAATTGGGGCTTTTTTAAAAACAAAAAACCAAGGATGCACTTCAGCTGAAAGTTGCAACAGGGCACAACAAAGTTGTTGAGTTCCACCTCAAGTGGGATTGAAAGCTATGCATAAGTGCTGTAAGGTTAAAACTGTTGTCTTCTGCATTAGGCAGTACTAGGTCTCAAATCTCCTGCTTGTCTGATCCCTTTCTGGCATATACTCAGGGTGCAGAATGGTTACCTGTGGGTGGGAAATGGCTGGATGAGGAGACATCGGTTTAAAAACAATCCACCTCCTCCTTCAACGCTAGATATTTTCTTCTTTGGCCTTACTCTATTCCTAGGCAAAAAAGTAATTTGCTCCCATAAATGCAGGATTCACTCCATTGCTCTCTCTTTCTTGCCCATCATCACTTTTTATCTTGCATTTGTATATGTGCAATACTGCACCTGCAACTTACACAGGCTCAAGCTTTATGTGGAAAAAGGGCACAATCAGTATTCAGCCATTTTAACTTCCTCCTTCTCCGCTCTGGTTGCCTCATTTGGTAAAGTTTTAAAAAGTTAGTAACCATGTTTAACTTTTTAATTAAATTCTTCAAAAATATGGCAATGCAGAATGCAAGTGAACATGAGATTGTGTTGAATTTCTGTTTCTCACTTAAAATTGTGCCTAAGCTCTTGCCAAAGTACTTTTGAAAATAATTCCACAATAATTTGCTCTTGCCAGATGAACACAACAATTAGAATAGTTAAAGTTTCAACCGATTTATTATTTTTAAGAGAAACAGACTTGCTAATATTTAGTCTAACTCCAAAAAACATGAAGAGAAAATTCAAATGAGGGTAGACACTGTCAGTGATACTGCTATTCACAAAATGAATATTAACTACACCTAATCAGTGTTCCATGATAAACTGAGTCAGAACACTAAATTACTGGCAAAAATCCTCTGCTGTAGGAAATGTCTCTCTCAAGACAGAAGCTGGGAGTAGTGACATCAGCATGCACTTAATAAAAAAAAATTACTTTAGTCTTTTGTCAGAACATTTCATGGCCCTAAAAATGTTGCCAGAAAAATATTCTGGGTTTTGTTTTTTTGAAAATCTTATCATTTTACTGCATAGGCTCAGAGAGTATGAGGCCGGTAGATTAGTGAGTGGCTATGATTAGAGATACTGGGAGGGGGATATAGGTTTTGCAAGGGACATGTGTGTGGGTGGGAGCAGGACGACTCAGAAGGAAATTGAAGGTTCTTAGGACTTTCCATTATTGGGAACTCATTCTCTAACCGCTGTTCTTAACATTTGGTCTTGGAAGTACATCTCACTGAAGACTATTTAAAGCTGAATTCTGAAACTTAGCATGTAGTTTGAGCTAACTGCATCAAAAACTGTATGGCAATAACTTCTTATACTGGAAAGAGTGCAATTTTGTTCAGTCTCTCATAAATTGAAAATGGCTAAATTGATTTTCCTTAAATCTTCATGGAGATTTTTTTCACCTTTGGGCCACAATCAAGCATGGAAAACTTCAACCACAAAGAAAAGCCCTCCAGAAAGTTTTGAAATCATGAAGTTATAAATTAAATTTTAAGTACAGCATTCACTGCAATTAATACATCAACATATATTACACTGTTGTCAATATGAATCATATTGACATTGCACCTTGCATCCCTAAAGATATTACATATTGAGGCCAGATCCTAAACCCATTTAAGGCAATGCGAGTCTTGCCATTAACTTCAGTTGGAGTAGGGCCAGGCTCTTGAAGTGATATACCCATGCCATTGATCATTTCATTCACTATGGTGAAGCAGCTACCTCAATACCCAGCAACACTATATAATAAGCACAATACACCAAGAAGGTAATGGAAAACTGGAATTCCCCACACTGAAATTTGGGCAGGATGTAGGGATAATGCCACTACCAAGAGTCATCTTCTTCTAGTCTTAGTCCTATCTGTATGGGCTTGGCTCTTTGAGTCCCTCTTCTCCATTTCAGTCTGTCTTGAAGCAGTTCTTTGGAAAGTCAGAAGTTAATCAGATTCTTTTGTATGACATCCATCCAGCTACCTTTTGGTCTTCCAACTCCTCTTAACCTAAAAGTAGAGGGTAACACCCTGTTTCCTACATATTCTTTCAATCTTCTTTTCGCATCTTTTCTGTAATTGGTACCATTTTCACACTTCCCCTAATTTGTTCATTCTGAATATGGTCCATCCTTGTAACTCCAAGCAGCTATCTTAACATTTTTGTTTCCGCTGTATTCATGATCTGCGCCTGTCTTTTCCTCATGTGCCCAGCATTCCGAGCCATCCAAAGTACAGGCCTAATTACCATCTTGTAGATCTTGCTTACTAAAAATAACAACTGCAAACAATCCGGACCTCAAATATACATTTTACCTCAAAAACCACCTCTCAGTAAGCATAATGAGTCCTGTCACGTGCAGGGAGGTTGTTTCCATACTCAGGAAAATGCCCAGTAACACTTCTTGCAACAACTTCTCTGGTGGTCTCTCATCCAAGTACTGATCAGGCCCAAGTCTATATGGAATGTGAATACTTATATGCCAAGATTTTTCCGTGAGGTAGATTTCACTGTAGTAATAAACACCATGAAAACTCTGCCACCCTGAATGGCAACATGAGAAGAGGTGACACTGATGTGATTTGGGGGCGGGTAGAAAGAAGAAACATTTCCTGCAAAACTTCAGTTCATTGTAGACATTCTGATTCTGTTGAGCTTTTAAAAGCAAAAGAGACGTTTGTATACAGCTGAAGCTCATTGCCACTGAGTGATGTAAACTTGAGAGCAGAAGAGCCAAAAAGAAATGGAAAATGGCTTTTGCTATTGGGAGAGTTTGTAAAACATGTTCAGACATAGCTTCATTCCATGGACCACATATAAAGATTGATCAGAAAACCCTCTGATCAGAAATGTTTCTGAGCCCACATTAAGACACGGGCTTTCATTGTTAATGTATTAGTGTCAGCATGAGAAACAAAGATCTGCCAACTTAAAATGTCAAATTTGCATCTCTGAACTATAAAATATTAATCTGGTTCCTGCTGTAGTTGCATTTCGTTAAAGACTCCCGAGGGTATCAAACCCAAATCCTTCACATTTCAGTTTTATTTAGTGAAACAGCAGAACAATTTGTCAGACCACATTGTAGCCTCCGTTGAAAGGAACTTAACTAATGAATTAGCTGCATTTTGTTGGTGATAGCACCAACCAATGTTTGGAAGGGCTGCTTGCCAAGTTAAAAATAATGTGTTCTACTAATTGCAGGAGGAACCTGGCGACAACCAACGTGCACTGGCTGCAGTGCACAGATTGTGCACAATGTTGTTTGGCTGGGGCCAAGGCCTGCCAAAGAAAACGTAGAAGCAACTGTCAACAAGATTTACAGTGATGCTTCCATTTATGCAGCAGTAATGGGAGTTCTGTGATTTTTGTTGAAGGTTGGCACAAACAACTACCGATCCATAGCAACATGCTGATCATTGCCAGAGAAAAAAATTTACATTGATTTAACATCATCCTTCCTGACAGTAAAATGCCCAAACCTAGCAACTCTCTGGCATGTAAAATGAGAGATCAGTACACAGACACACACAAAAAATCTGAAAAATTAGAAACGTATGAACAAATTGGAGCTTATGCTTAATTTACATGTTTGATACACAATAGAGCTCCAGACAAGAACTAAAGCACAGTGTCTATATGGCATTAAACAATTCCCATTTTTACCTATAAAGAGCAAATGTTAAAAGAATGCAAACACTAGTTTTGATTCTATCATGTTTTGGACAGCACATATGACACATTATATTAATTATTGCACATGGTAAAAAGTGTTCAGATTTGCAGCTGGGATATACAATTTAGACATAGGCTACAGATTGGTATTTCTCTTATCATGACTCACTCTATTGAAAATCTAATACATTTGGTTCTGATTATATTATTAGTTAGGTTGCGATTTAATCACGGAGGTCATGGAAATCACGGAATCCATGACTTCCAAAGACCTCTATGACTTCAGCTAGCGCCAGCTCGGAGCTGCAGGGTCCCCTGCTGCTTGTGGAGGCAGGGAGCTGCGGGGTACCCCCGCTGCAGCTCCTGGCCGCCACAGGTGGCAGGTGGACCCCCACAGCTCCCGGCCACCGCAGGCAGCAAGGGGGACCCCTGCAGCTGCAGGCCACTGCAGGTGGCAGTGGGGGAACTCCACAGCTCGGAGCCACCAGCGGAGGGGGACCCTGGAGCTCCCAGCCCACCGGCAGATGTCCAGGGTCCCCATTTTGTCATGGATATTTTTAGTAAAAGTCAGGGACAGGTCACGGGCTTCCGTGAATTTTTCATTATTGCCTGTGATCGGTCCGTGACTTTTACTAAAAAATATCCGTGACAAAAATCTTAGCCTTAATTAGTAGGAATAATTCTCTCTCTGTTGATGCCTGCACGAGCACAAATTCTCAACACTTCTAGGGGTGGAATATTTCTTACTAGCCTAGTCTTCCTGTTTGTTTCCAGTCATCTGCTGCTGGGTACAGTTTTTACTCATCATCAGCACTTTCCCATTTAAGAACTGCAAATGATCGCCTCTTCCTGTTGCACAATTTGGCCAATTCAGAGGAGCTGTGGAGTGAAGAATAATGGTGGAATAGGGAAGTGGCACTGCTTACTATACATGTTCTATGGTCAAACAGAACTTCAGAGCTGCCATTATGACACTTTTTGTGAGTATTATAGTCACTTAAATGTAAAAAAATCCAAGTCAAAATGCTGGGATCGCAGCAGCCAATTTGATCTCATATTAAGGTTCTCTGAGTGAAAGAGTCTTATTTGTTTGTGCAACAACCAAAGGCAGAGCCCAGAGCTTGGAAGAATGGCAGAAGGCCGTTCCATCCTTGTAAATCTCAACAATGCTAATTTCACTGCAAATCAGTGGATTGTTTTCTCACTTCCTCAGAACTAGCTGGGTGTTTCATACTTAATTTTGGTGTATTTGACTCAGTGGTGATTTATGTCTTATTCAGGCATTCAAGAGATTTGTTTGCGTAAGCTGGTCTATAAATTGAGATTTCCCTGAAGTGTATCCAAACCACCTGGAAGAAAACTAAAGGTCCTCACATTTTCCAAATACACAGCTGTTACATGACCAAGAACAAAATTATCTAAGAACTAGTTAGTGAGATATTCTGTGCTGCTTTTAGTGCTAGGAAGAACAACTGTTAGCAACAATTTGCTCTTCCTTTGTATAACATATGGAATTTCATATATCAGTTGCAGATAATTTAATATTTTAATTTTCACCAGTGGCATAGTATCATTTTAGGAGTTATCATCTGTTTCCTGCAACTTGCTTCTTTCTGAGAAGGGTTTAAGCTCCTAAAATGAGATGTGGAACTGTACTGTCCTCAATGATTTTCATAAGGTAATCGTGAATTAGAGATGATCCCAAGTGGAATAATGTTAGCATGTCTTTGGCCTCTTAAGAAAGCACACTCTTCAGACATTGCTCTAGCTTGTTTCTCTTTGCATTGTAAACAGATGTTGCCGACACAGAGTGCCCGAGGACAGCAACAGCGGGGTCTGTTGCCCAGTGTGCGTCACGCCAATAAACACACCAAGGTGGAGAAGCAATCAAAGTTTATTTGGGATCCCAAAGCGATGCAATGAGACTGGCACGTCTCAAATCAAGCACACCAACATAAGCGGCCTTTATCGTTTATACATTTTGCAGCTAAGCCTTTCCCTTCTTCCCCCGCCCTTTCTCCCCCCCCCCCACCTCTCCCCCTTTCTTCCTCTGGTTACATTACACGACCTTGACTGTGCAGCTTGTTCTCACTGTTTCTTTCTGCAAGTAATCTTGTCCTTCAGCTAGAAGCATGTAGGTTTCCCTTATCACTACTGCTTCCCAGCGGCTGGCCTGTGAGGTTAGTAAAGTTTAACATGCAGGGGCTTTGATTCACTTTGGCCTAGAGCGGGGGGGCTTCATCGACTTTCGTGACTTCCTAGGGTGATGCCTAGTGACACCAACACAGACATTCTGTTATTAGTGCCTTATGTTTTAGAGATCTCTGGTATAAGCTCATCTCACTTTTACAAATTTAATCTTCCACCTACAAGCCAAGGATATACCATGACTGTATCCACTCTGAGTATTTCAGACCAGCACACACCGAAGCTCTCCTTTCTGCTGCAGGAAACAAGAGATGGTCGCATCTTACCATGTCTTCTATCAGTGTGTACACCTGATATTGTACATGTATCAAGAAACTAATGAGAATTGTAAAGATGGTGGTTCTTAAGTTTGTGACCATTTACTAAGGCAGATAGCTGTAAATGTGGCACTGATATTAAATATACCCCCACAAAAAAGAATCTTTTAAAACTCCAGGTTAGTGCGTGTACTGAATTAGTAATCTGGAAACAGTACATATGCTGTCAAAGGGTATACAAACAGTTTCATTCTGAATTCCCCCACTAGGATATGGTCTCATTATTAAACAAACAGGGAAACTGACCTCAAATTACATACATATAGCATAACTAGAACTGACACTAAAATGGTGTGGTGTTTAGATGGTGCATGTGATTATTAGAACTGGGAGCACTGGCTGTTGGGAGTCTGAAAGGACAGGAAACAGGAAGGAGGGGGGAGGAGTTGAGGAGGCTGGGAGACTTACAGAGTGTGCAGCTACAGCTTGGAAAAGAGACTTCCACTGTAAATAAAGTTCTGTTGAAGTTGTTAATACTTTGCTTGGTGGATACAACAAATGGCTTATATTGGGATCACTGTTTAATATATGTATTAACTTTTTGGAGGATGAAAGGAAACACTGAGTTTGTTAAGTCAGCTGACTCCACTAAAGCGCTGATCCTGTGTGAATAACTTTTTGCATGCTCGTAGTCTCCTTGAGTTCACACAGTTACTCATGGGCTTCAGTGTTTGCAGGCTCAGGACCACTGTTTTTATTCATCAAAACTAAAGTAGATTGGACAGCACAAGGGCAGATTAAAAGTTATGCACACTGGCAAATATAGTTAGATTTCTTATCGACACTGAGTGCCTCTGAACTAGCAGGATCCTCTGAGGAAAAAAGGTCAGAAGTTCTCATGGATTATTCAATGGAGAGGTTTGCCCAATGTACAGCAGTTAAAAGACTTCTCTGAAGCCTAATCATGACATTTTCAATTTCACTGAAGGCTGGAGTAATTTTAAAAGGGATATAAAATACAGAAAATATTGTAATGAGATAGCCATCAATTGTATATCTTCATATGAATGACTGTCTAATTTTGGTCCACTCACCA
This sequence comes from Terrapene triunguis, assembly GCF_002925995.2. NCBI lineage: Eukaryota > Metazoa > Chordata > Testudines > Emydidae > Terrapene > Terrapene triunguis. Next base: position 28,701,389 of record NW_020664439.1, on the reverse strand, counting down.
CTAACACACAGCAGAAGCTGAAAAGGTCTCTCTTAGCCTGTCCATTAAGACAAGAGCAAGGGGAAGCACAATTATATTAAAGGGCAGTAAATTTAGAGCCAATAAAAAGTTAAATAATTATTTATGCAATATATATTCAACCTGTGGGATTCACTGCTGCAAGAGATCATTGAGACACAGTACTGAAGTTGAGTTTTTTCTTCAGACCAAAAAAATTTTTATTGGCATAGAAGATACTGACAGTTTACATAAACTTACATCCAAGTTTACATTACATATAATTTATACACACATGGTATCTTGGCTGATGCAGAAGTATCATCCATACAGCATTATAAGCTCTCTGAACTTACAAAGAAAATTTCAAAATCCTGTTCCTGCTCATTGCCTGACGACCTTTCCATAACATATTAGGTACAGAGACCGAGAGGGCATTTACTGGAAGTCTATTTGCAAATCTATTCCCAGATTTCTTGAAGCAGGAAATGCACTTAAACTCATATTACACAGTGTTATTTTGTGAACAGATTCAAAAATATTTTTGCTTTATGCTTCAAAATCAGGAAGGTAGTGTACTGTCTCACATGCCAGAAACACTTTCTTTCTGCCAAAATGGTGGGTAACAAAGGGTGGGCCTTGGATTTTCTTGTGCAGTCACTGGTACAGCTGGATTTTAACAGGTATCTGTTTTCTTTGTTCCCAAAGCCCTTTAAGGAGAAGTAGCTGGATCTCAAAACAGATAGAGCTATGAATAATAAAAAAGGGAACCTCTATTGCATTGCATTGGCTTATTGCATTGCTCTTTGTTTTGTTTTGTTGCATAGATCACCCTGTGAGTGGAATGAATAGGTCTGAATTAAAAAAACTGGAAGTTTTTCTGCCTCCTTGTAACCCAAGCAGATTCAAAAGCATCTTCATAGTATATACCCAAGTGTTATGCTCAGCTACACAAATTTTCAGTTCACTATAATGCATTTTACAGTGCTATCAAACTCACCACCACTTTCTTTCTTCAGAAGCTGGAGCTAGTGCTGTTCTGCCCTACTCACTGGGCATTAAAACCAATGGATTAGGTGCAGACTGTCATTATATAACTGTCAAAGGGAAATGAAGTGTTCATGGTTGGATTTAATAATTAACTGGACAGTTTTCTGAGCACTAACATTTATAGCTATAAAAGCTATTGCAAATGTAAAATCAAATCTCATGCTTTAGGGCCTAATCTGACCAATGCAGAGGTCAGGTAGGAATTTCTCCCCTTCTCTGTGTACAAACACTGCAGGACTAACTAGGTGCATTATAGAGGTCATTAGTAAATAAGGTTTGCAGTCGCCTAAAGCAGCGGTTCTCAACCAGGGGGTTGCGAGCAGGTTCCAGGGGGTCCGCCAAGCAGGGATGGCATTAGACTTGCTGGGACCCAGGGCAGAAAGCCAAAGCCGGAGCCCCACCACTGAAGTTCTAGCCCCAAGCTGCGGTGGGGCTGGGCCAAGCCCTGCCACACTGGGGCTGAAAAACAGTTGTTGTGGCACAGGTGGACTGCAGAGTTTTTATAGCGTGTTGGTGGGAGGACTCAGAAAGAAAACAGTTAAGAACCCCTGCCCTAAAGGATAGTGTATTGACCATTGATCTGATCTAGTACTGTAAATTTCATGTACAGTACTACTATTAAGCAGGATTCAGTACCTCAAAAATCATCAGCATTTCATAAATCCCTCTGTATTTCTCCCTCATGGACCACTGACATATTTTGTGATGTAAAAGATATAAAACATCTACAACTGTGACAGTGTGTAACTAGCTGCACTTCTGTCCCCTTTGTGGTCTGAGTGCACCTCTCAAGTGTCAGGCCTAGGCCGATTCCCCGGTATCGGGCCCCATGCCTAAGAGGGCTCCGCACCCAGCCAGACCGCGGCAAGCCCACGGCCCCTCTCCCCTGGCCGGAGCTCCAAAGCCCCGCGGCCCTGCTCCCGCGGCCGGAGCTCCAAAGCCCCGTGGCCCCGCTCCCCTGGCCGGAGCTCCGGCCAGAGCAGGGCAAGCCCCGCGGCCCCGCTTTCCCGGCTGGAGCGCGGCAATCCAAAGTGCCGCCGAAGACTTGGAGCACTGCCTGGTGAGTATAAGCCCCACGAATCGGGCCCCGCACTTGCTAAAGCCGGCCCTGGCCTGTACCTGTCCTGGGTAGAATTCCACAGTTCTTCCACTCTTAGAACAGGCCCTGGGCTGCAGCAGTGTCAACTGCACTTACCCAAGTCTGACTGCGTTCACACACCTGTGGTTCTTCCCTTTGGAAGTCTGTGACCAGTAGTACTGTATATGGTGATCAGACATCCTTCTTACACCAGGGCATTGTTTATTTGAACAGTAGGAACAACGCATTTAGAAAAGAAGGATTTTAAGTCTACACACACTTTTATCTCACCTAAAGGCTTACCATCTCCAGATATTAACCTACATAGGCCTATCTTCTTCAGGCACCCCAGCTGGCCAGCAGGCACCTCTGTCTCAACCCAGTTCCCCCAAACAGCTCCACCTTCTCTTGAGAGAGAGACCTTTTTAAAGCTACTACAGTCCTTCTTTGTTCTTTAGCTTTGGCTCTTCTGCACAAAACCAGTCCTATAGGCTCAGCAAGATAGTGAACCAGAGTCCACAGAGACAATGAATGGCTCTGCCATTGTCCCTTAACAGCCCTCTAATGTTTGCTGGATGGTGGCTCATCTTGAGCCATTCTTTCTTTTCCTGTTTCATTTTTCCCAACAGCCCTCATATTAAACCTCACAATAACCAGATCAGCACACAGTATTCAAAAACTATTTCAGAGCATCTGCACTTCCGTGATACATACTCTTAAAACATTAAAAGCCTGATTTATGCTTTAATACAGCCTCCTTTTGCATGCAACCACACAAACAAACATTTTTAGATCACTATCACCTGCATGATAAAGCAAGGTGGTTTACATGCACAATATCCATTTGGACAAATACGTTTTGTGAATGAGAAGTCTATCACCTAGGTGTGCAAGGAATGGAATCTGTCCTCAGTGGTACAAGATGTGTGCATGTGAACAAGCTGCCTTTTAAAAATCTAACCCAAAAAGGTTTAAAAATGGTAAAACTCAGTCTAATGGTAAATACATTAAAAAAAATCTGAACTTACCCTAAGCAAGTTCAACCTTGAAATAATTAAAAAGATCAATTCTTCAGAACTTGATTTATCCAACAACAAATTTTGGAGACTATAAAAAAAATGTAAAACTCCCTCTATGAATAATTGTTGAAAATAAAAATAAGCAGGCCATAGTTATTGATGGATAAAACAAAATGGCATGCATGATTTACTTGAAAACATGCGATGGGGCCATAAAAAACTTGTTTTGTAAACTACTGTGAGATGGCAAAGTCAGAACTTAACCGTAAAAGTTGCAAAAGAAAATAAACACAATTTTGTCCACATTCATTCCATTCCATTCCATTGCAAAGGCATCTGTTAGTGATTATGAGCCAGTGTGGTCTGTTGTAAAAGCTTTATACAGGTTATAGCCAATATTCTTCAAATATGACATAACTTAAAATAACTGGTTGCTAAACAAATATTTGATGCATGAGAAATAGCTGTAAGAAAAAGAAAATCTCAGATTGCTTTGTACACTAACAGTTCAATAAGTCCAAAACACTTCCTGCTTCCATTTCAATTGTAAGAAACCCTAAGGGGACAGAGTCAGAGATTATATAAATTGTGGTGTAACTTGTACAATGGTAAATGGAGGGTAAATCTGTGGAATTTACAGGTTGTAGAAGGAAAGTGGTCAATAGAAGGGTGAAAACAAAACAGGCCATGAGCCCCCAACTTTCTCTTAGACTTTCTCACACCATCCTGGTGTCTGTTTTTCAACACACCCTTGGCTTATAAATTATCCTTGTTTCAGTGTCCTGGAAGGTTCTCTGCCTTGTTATATAACACACACTTACTCCCATTTATTAGCATGTAACTTACATCACCATTTATGTCACCTCTACATTTGGCCAAAGTTGTGTGAACCAAGGTAAACATGTACTCTAAAAAGATACAAAATCGCATATTCCAGCCTCTGATCATCTTGTATAAATATGTAAAGGGAATTTTTTTATTTGGACAACTAATCTTTTTCCTACTATCAGTCATTGGTCATTTGGTGGAGATAAAAAGGAAATCTGTTTAATGTCTAGAGTATAGGTACCTTCAGAACCTGCTGCTACAGAATGCTCCCTCAGTTCTCAAGGGCCACTCATTGGCAACCGGATTTTAAGTGAGTATATTTGTCTCAGGCTTGAGGAAGGTGCAGATGCCTTTGCTTTGATATATGAAAGGGGCCTCCCCTAACCCAGACCAGTGAATGAGCTCAGCATTCAAGCTTTGTATTCCCCAAATCACAACACTTGGTTAATTTAGAATCAAGATTGCTCAAATGCAAATGTCACCTTCGTAATCTCTAAAAATCTAGGAAATCAGCACTGCAAGTCCTCCTTCCTCCCACTTCACGATATAGGTTCTCTATCCTTGTCATACTCACCCATAACCATCCACTACTCACAATGTACATACCGTCTCCACCATACTTGGGAGCAAGCGTGCAGCCTGAACTCTGACAATGCTGATGGTAAAGAGAGATGGGGCAGCGGAAGAGCACAGTAGTGTGTAGTGGGCAAGGGCTGAACAGGTGCTTGGGTGGAGGTGAGCCTAGTGGCATCAATGATTGTAGGACTTCCCAGTGTTGGTGATTTAGAGCCTCTGGTGTACTAGGCAGCTGCACTATGGGGAACCCTTGATGCACCAATATCCTGGACTGGGACTTCAGGGTCCCTGCAAAGCGCTGATTCCCCACCACTCTAGGGTCTCCCTTACACAAATCCTCTTCCCACCAGACCATCCCTGCTCAGCCTCCCTTCCTGTCCAAAACCTTCCTCAACCCCTAATGCCCTTATTGCCTTGACTTCCTTCACCTGCTTGGCTTTGCACAGCCCTTCTCCTTAGCTGCTGCAGCCCATCCTGCCTCCAAGGGTGTCTGTGCAGAGTGGAGCAGGTGAGGCAAGAAGGTAGCATCAGGAAACACCTGGCATAGCTCAGACCGCTTACACCAGATAAGGGGAAATCACTTTTTGTATTTAATTTTTAAAGTGGCCTATATCGAGATGTTATCAGAGTGTGCACGTGAGAGAGAAAGTTGGAGTTTGTGGGACTGTGGCTGTTTAACTAGAGGAAATCAAAGGGAATGTGAGACAAACATCAAAAACATTTAAAAGAGAGCATTTTAGAATAAAAACATACGTGGAATACTCCATTGTTCCCGGAAAAATTATGATGCCAATTTGGACAGAAATTTAAATAAGTGATTAGGTTGTGAAACAGAGGGACTTTAGTCAAATATCCAGTCACTACTGACACCTCCAGAAGTGTAAACTTTCCATCCAGTTTATTTAGGTAACTCCAGGGTTAGCTGAGAGGTTTGACCCTTGTAACAGATGCAAGGGACTTAGTCCACTGCATGGGTTAATAAACAAACATGCATAAAATTCAGAGATATTCTTAATGGAACACGGTAACTTTGAAGCCTGAAGGCAAAATACTGCTGTAATCTGTAGCTTCTAGAATGAAGCTTTGCTTTACCAAAAGTAATAGAAATAAAATGGTGGAGTGTCTTCACTTAAAACAGGCATTTTCATAAGCTACAATTCACCCACTTGCAATGACTGTCCCCTCATCTGTTGGAAAAGGCTCAAATGTATCTTACCTGCTCGGTTGGGATAACTGGGTTACTATCAGGTAAGCAAGGGGAGTTCCCGTTCCCCATTACTCTCTTAAAAGGATTCTGCACATAATTAAAAAGAATAGTAAGAGCATGATGATAACTGGAAATATATACAAGCCGCATAATTATCCTTTACTACTGACTGAAGTCTCACAGCAGAGTTAATAATTAGTGTCAAATTAACTTTTCCTGATAAATGTACAAGCTCTGGTTGGGGTGGGGGAATCCACAGGGATAGCTGGGCCTTTGAGGGGTAGGGTGACCAAAGCAGGACTCGGCTTTTTTTTTTTTTTTTGCTCTGCCGGCGGGCACCCCCCCGCCCCATGTGTCCCGATATTTTCTTCCCCTCATCTGGTCACCCTATTGAGGGGGTATCAGAATGGGTAAAGGTGAGAAGCTGGACACATCAAAGAGGGGAGGCAAAGTGAGAAGAGAGCAGAATAGCTCATTGTTTGTGTGTGGAGTAGACCATGATTTTCAGAGGAAGGACCGTAGCTGGAAGAGGGGACAGGCTGGGGATCAGAAGGGAAGGCAGAGTAAGAAAGGGATGGAACAATGCAATGTTTGTGGGTTTTATTTGTCTGAATTCCACATGCTGCCATTTTGCATACTGTCATTTCACACACACACACCTCTCACTTTAGCACGATTTTGATAAAATGACTGTTCTTGCACCAAAAACATGCAAAAGTGCACATTTTTGCAGGTTTGGATTATAAAAGCCATCTTTGCTTATAAAATATCTCCCCAGGAACATGCCGGTTTGGTTTTGGGGGAAAAAGTGCTATTTTCTTGAAAAACATCCCCATTTTTGAGTTTGTAACAAAATATTTGCAGGAGATGTACTTGTGGGGGGACGCAGTGGTGAGAAGAAGAGATGCAGGAAATGGGATTAGGAAGGCTACAAAGAATATATAGATTTCCCATTGCAAAATAAAAATAAAATGCTGAAAAGTCCTCGACTGCATACGAGTATTTCATGTTTGTGTGCTTCAGTTGTGTGTAAGTGGGACATACTTGCCACAAGCCATGTAAGTGACTTTCCACAGGATCAGAGCCACTTCTATTTAGCTTTGGAAGATGCAGATCTAATGCTGATCTGTTGTTGGGTTTTTTTGGTCTATTTGCTATCTTGTGATTATTTATATCTACTGTGGTCTTTGACATTAACATTAGTTTTGAGCAAGGCAATTGATCACCTCTGCAACAGCATTTGCCCTTTTGAGTCACATTCTCGTATTGAAGGATTTCTATATTCCACGGTATTTCTTCCAAGTCGCCTCTTATGCACAGGAGGACCTACTCATAAACATCTGCAAAACCACCTCATTGTTCTCTTGCTAATCGTTCGTAAAGACTTTGCTGTGATGCTTACAAAAAAATCAACAAGGGTTAGGCCTTGGGTGTTAATGACTGCCACTTCTCATGCTGACTAGACTTGTCTCATTGTTACCTGGTGCTCTCCCCACCGGTTTGTTATAGTCACCTGTTGTCTCCTATTTTATACTAAGGCCTGGTCTACACTATGAGTTTAGGTCGAATTTAGCAGCGTTAAATTGAATTAACCCTGCACCCGTCCACAGAACGAAGCCATTTACTTCGAAATAAAGGGCTCTTAAAATCGATTTCTGTACTCCTCCCCGACGAGGGGAGTAGCACCGAAATTGACATTGCCATTTCTAATTAGGGTTAGTGTGACCGCAATTTAACGGTATTGGCCTCCGGGAGCTATCCCACAGTGCACCATTGTGACCGCTCTGGACAGCAATCTGAACTTGGATGCACTGGCCAGGTAGACAGGAAAAGCCCTGCGAACTTTTGAAGTTCATTTCCTGTTTGCCCAGCATAGAGAGAACAGGTGACCATGCAGAGCTCATCAGCACAGGTAACCATGCAGTCCGAGAATCGAAAAAGAGCACCAGCATGGACCGTACGGGAAGTACTGGATCTGTTCGCTATATGGGGAGAGGATTCTGTGCTAGCAGAACTACGTTCCAAAAGACGAAATGCCAAAACATTTGAAAAAAATCTCCCAGGGCATGATGGAGAGAGGCCACAATAGGGACTCATATCAGTGCCGCGTGAAAGTTAAGGAGCTCAGACAAGCCTATCAAAAAACAAAGGAGGCAAACGGTCGCTCCAGGTCAGAGCCGCAGACATGCCGCTTCTACGCTGAGCTGCATGCAATTCTAGGGGGGGGCTGCCACCACTACCCCACCTCTGACTGTGGATTCTGAGGAGGGGGTAATCTCAGCCATGCCTGAGGATTCTGTGGACAGGGAAGATGATGATGAGGAGGAGGTCGACGAGCTTGCGGAGAGCACACAGCACTCCGTTCTCCCCAACAGCCAGGATCTTTTTCTCAGCCTGACTGAAGTACCCTCCCAACCCTCCCAAGGCAGTATCCCAGACAATGAGGCCATGGAAGGGACCTCTGGTGAGTGTACCTTTGTAAATATAAAACATGGTTTAAAAGCAAGCGTTTTTTAATGATTCATTTGCCCTGAGGACTTGGGATGCATTCGCAGCCGGTACAGCTACTGGAAAAGTCTGTTAACGTATCTGGGGATGGAGCGGAAATCCTCCAGGGACATCTCCATGAAGCTCTCCTGGAGGTACTCCAAAAGCCTTTGCAGAAGGTTTCTGGGCAGTGCAGCCTTATTCCGTCCTCCATGGTAGGACACTTTACCATGCCAGGCCAGTCTCTGAGCAAAGCTTATATTCCACCAGGTCTTCCAGAGAGGTTTGCAGCTCCATCAAATGCACAAGCAGCCATCCGTTTGGGGTCCAACTGACAAGCATTTAACTCTTCTAAGATGTGGGTTGTTACAGATGCAGCCGATGTGTCTTCTATAACTTAAACATCTAGAAATGCAACTACTGGCCTACCACTGACATCAAGATAATGTACACAGTGACTTAATACTTGATGCCCATTTGCATCGGTGCATTCATCAGCCATGTATGCAAATTTTTTTAACGTGGTGAGAGAGTTCTTCGCTTTTTCAACTGTTGAGTCTTTCACTGTTGCACCGTATGCTTCTAGCCAGTCAGTTGAGTTTCTTGTAGAAAGATAGTGAGCATTTGCTGGTCTTGTTTGGAACCAGTGTTAAACTTCAGGTGAACAAGTGACAATGCACTTAACATTGGCCTCCAGTTTGTAGTGTGTGGTATCTCTTGCTTAAATAGAAAGTAAGATGCCACAGCCACGCTTGTTCGCATGAACTGTGTTGTGTCTCGAGCATTCTTAATAGCCTCATTAAGTACTTCTAAAATTGGCTTTGAAAATGGGCTTATAAGGCTTTCTGCACGTTGATGCACTCCAGAGATGTGGTGTTTTGCAGCCTTTTCACATAGTTTGTCAGCATTGGCTTTGCTGATCGGTCTGACAAACCAAGCTCCTCCACTTTTACCAATTCTAGCACTGGAAAGCTTTCCTTCTTCGTAAGCTTTTTTGCAAGAGGTGCACCAGTAGCCATCTTTTATAACTTCCTTTAAATGGGAACATGTTGACTGACAAACATCAGGAACTGCCTTTAGGTTTTGACACACTGTTTCTTCAGTAGGTAGCTGTATTTGTGCTTCCGGCTGGTCGGATGTAGATACACCACTTGAACCTTCAGCTGACATGTTGATACATTCTTGGTTCGTGATGTGTTCTTCACCTAGGCTGGTTTTTGAGGCCTTTGAGTGGAAAAATTGTTGCATTGTTTTTTGTCTTTTCATTTTCACTTTGACCTGCAACATATAAAAGAGATATGAATAAATTCAATGTTTTGTTAGGTTAATGCAAGTTTAAGGATAATGCAAATTACACCAAAACACATAACAGTTCTGGATTTCTAAAACAAATACAATTTAAAAAATATATATATATAATTTAAATTGACTTTTGAAAAGTAAGCCATCATGGGATAAGATGAGGGAAGTCCTCTCATGGATCCGTAACTGGTTAAAAGATGGAAAACAAAGGGTAGGAATAAATTATCAGTTTTCAGAATGGAGAGAGATAAATTGTGGTATCCCTGAGGGGTTAGTACTGGGACCATTACTGTTCAACATATTCATAAATGATCTGGAAAAATGGGTAGACAGTGAGCTGGCAAAATTTGCAGATGATACAACTATTCAAGATAGTTAAGTCCAAAGCAGACTGCAAAGAGTTACAAAGGGATCTTACAAAACTGGGTGACAGGGCAACAAAATGGCAGATAAAATTCAATGTTGATAAATGCAAAGTAATGCACATTGGAAAACATAATCTCAACTATACATACAAAATGATGGGGTCTAAATTAGCTGTTAACACTCAAGAAAGATGTTGGAGTCACTGTGGATGGTTCTCTGAAAATATTCACTCAATGTGCAGCGGCAGTCAAAAAAGCAAACAGAATGTTGGGAATCATTAAGAAAGGGATAGATAATAAGACAGAAAATATCATATTGCCTCTATATAAATCCATGGTACACGAAAAACTTGAATACTGTGTGAAGATCTGGTCACCCCATCCCAAAAAAGATATGTTGGAATTGGAAAAGTACAGAGATGGGCAACTAAAATGATTAGGGGTATGAAACAGGAGGAGAGATTAAAATGACTGGGATTTTTCAGCTTAGAAAAGAGACGACTAAGGGGGATATGATTGAAGTTTATAAAATCTTGACTGGTGTGAAGAAAGTGAATAAGGAAATGTTCTTTAATCCTTCACATAACATAAGAACTAGCAGTCACCCAATGAAATTAATAGGCAGCAGGTTTAAAAAAAACAAAAGGAAGTACTTCTTCACACAACATAAAGTCAACCCATGGAACTCTTTGCCAGGGAATGCTGTAAAGACCAAAACTATAACAGGATTTAAAAAAAGAAGTAGATAAATTCCTGGAGAATAGGTCCATCAGTATCTATTAGGCAGGATGGGGAGGGATGCAGTACCATGCTCTGAGTGTCCCTAGCCTGTTTGCCAGAAGCTGGGAATGGGCAATAGGAGATGGATCACTTGATGATTACCTGTTCTGTTCATTCCCTCTCAAGCACCTGGCCTTGACCACTGTCGGAAGACAGGATACTGGGCTACATGGACCATTGGTCTGACCCAGTATGGCCATTCTTATGTAAAAATTAATTATAATAATAAAAATGTTTAGTACAGAAACTCCCCAATATAATGACCTCTCAGGATAGCAACAATGTGAGATAACAACCTTGGCAAATGCATTTTAAAAATCTTGGCCTACTAGGAAACATTTATATAAGTTTCCATTCCCAGTCACAAATCTAGCATTCTGGAGCAAAGTCACTAAAATATAGTCCAACAAACAAATGTTTATTTAACGTGCCCCTCACTTTTCCTTCCACTGCACCACATTCACCAGTGTTGTCCTTGCTAAGTGGAGACTCAGAGTTCAGAGGTGCTTTCATGAGTTCACCTCCCAGATCAGGGGGCAAGGAGGCACCTTGCTCATTCCTCCAGCTGCTCACTGTTCACTCTGGCCACTGTTGTTCATTGTGCCACTGTTCACTCCATCGCTCTGTTACCAATGGCCCTGCGCCGTCACCTTCTGCTGCCACCTACCACTGTGACCTCTGCGAGTTGGTCTCTTGAGGTTCCACCCAGCTCTCAGTGATTTCAGCTGAGCTCTCCGTGGGGGAACCTCACTGCTAGTGCAGACTGGGCCATCTCTTCCACAGAAACACTGTCCCACAGCAGGTCTAAGCACTTAGACCTGATTATCAGTGATTTCAGCTGTAGTGGTCACTTAACAGAACAAAAGACTATCTATGGAGCCTAATCAGCTCTGTCTTTAAACAGTGGAGAAGGGCAGGTCAAATAGTACTTGTGACTCAGGCAGACCATCAAACACCTGTCCCTACCCTCTCTCTTGATGCCCTCAATCAGCACAGGCTAAATACAGTCCTACTCATACAATAACATTTCATTACCCTGGCATTCAAGTGATTTGTAACCCAACCCCAGCCAAAATCTATCACTTGGCAACACAGCTCTGTTTGCTGGATACCTAGGTAGACTAGCTGTGAATGTAAATACAATCTGGTCCTGAAGCCTATGCCCCCCAGCCCATCACTAGCTGTCAGGGAGAGCTCATTTAGACTTTGCTTACAAATCATCATTTGAAATGAATGCACTGACATTGTCCTAAAAGACAACAGCTGTATAAGGAAGCTAGCCTATGTTCATACTTTTCAAATCTATTCCACTTGTTCAGATACACGCATTTTATCATACACTGTATATGTTTTAAAATGTGTATTAATGTTTCAATTTCAATTCAAATTTCCAAACAATCACTAAATTGGCAACACTGCATGTAACTAGTTCACAAAAGGGGGGGGTTTGGGAAAATTGGGGGGGGGGTGTAGGGAAATCCCTGGGAGGAGTCAAGGGAAGGAGCTCGGGCAGGAGGGAAGGAAAGGGAGGGAGGCTGGGGGAGGGAAAAGGGGAAGGCAAGAAGTCGCCACCGGAGACTGGACGGAGCCTCCTTGGTGGTGCGCGATCGCTTCCCGGCACTGACAGCCGGGGCAGGAGGGGCGAGGAGCCGGCCCGACCCTTGCTATTTGTACTGGCGCTTGCGGGCTCAGTGCAGAGCCGCCTCTGGACCCGCAGCACCTCGAGCACCCGGCATCGCTGAACATGCAGCGGCGAAGCGCAGCCCGGCTCGGCCCCCTTCTGCTCCTGCTCCTACTGCCTCTGGCGTGGGGTGAGGGCCCCTCGCCGCCCCGAGCCGACGGAGAGCTGCAAGTCTCCAACCGCCTGGCCGGGCAGGCGGCCCGGGTGGCGCTGCACTATCTCAACTACCGCACGGGGTCGCCTAGCGCGCTGCGGGCGCTGGGACAGGTCCGGAAAGCCACGGTCAAGGTAAGGGACAGCCGGGCAGCGCGGTGCCCCGAGCCGGGGAGTGCCCGGGTACCGC